>NC_134353.1:931808986-931941486 GCF_048569485.1 Anomaloglossus baeobatrachus | reverse complement strand
TTCTTTACAAACACTCCACATTTTAGGAGGTCAAAAGTAATTGGACAAATAAACCAATCCCAAACAAAATATTTTTATTTTCAATATTTTGTTGCGAATCCTTTGGAGGCAATCACTGCCTTAAGTCTGGAACCCATGGACATCACCAAACGCTGGGTTTCCTCCTTCTTAATGCTTTGCCAGGCCTTTACAGCCGCAGCCTTCAGGTCTTGCTTGTTTGTGGGTCTTTCCGTCTTAAGTCTGGATTTGAGCAAGTGAAATTTATGCTCAATTGGGTTAAGATCTGGTGATTGACTTGGCCATTGCAGAATGTTCCACTTTTTTGCACTCATGAACTCCTGGGTAGCTTTGGCTGTATGCTTGGGGTCATTGTCCATCTGTACTATGAAGCGCCGTCCAATCAACTTTGCGGCATTTGGCTGAATCTGGGCTGAAAGTATATCCCGGTACACTTCAGAATTCATCCGGCTACTCTTGTCTGCTGTTATGTCATCAATAAACACAAGTGACCCAGTGCCATTGAAAGCCATGCATGCCCATGCCATCACGTTGCCTCCACCATGTTTTACAGAGGATGTGGTGTGCCTTGGATCATGTGCCGTTCCCTTTCTTCTCCAAACTTTTTTCTTCCCATCATTCTGGTACAGGTTGATCTTTGTCTCATCTGTCCATAGAATACTTTTCCAGAACTGAGCTGGCTTCATGAGGTGTTTTTCAGCCAATTTAACTCTGGCCTGTCTATTTTTGGAATTGATGAATGGTTTGCATCTAGATGTGAACCCTTTGTATTTACTTTCATGAAGTCTTCTCTTTACTGTTGACTTAGAGACAGATACACCTACTTCACTGAGAGTGTTCTGGACTTCAGTTGATGTTGTGAACGGGTTCTTCTTCACCAGAGAAAGTATGCAACGATCATCCACCACTGTTGTCATCCGTGGACGCCCAGGCTTTTTTGAGTTCCCAAGCTCACCAGTCAATTCCTTTTTTCTCAGAATGTACCCGACTGTTGATTTTGCTACTCCAAGCATGTCTGCTATCTCTCTGATGGATTTTTTTCTTTTTTTTCCAGCCTCAGGATGTTCTGCTTCACCTCAATTGAGAGTTCCTTAGACCGCATGTTGTCTGGTCACAGCAACAGCTTCCAAATGCAAAACCACACACCTGTAATCAACCCCAGACCTTTTAACTACTTCATTGATTACAGGTTAACGAGGGAGACGCCTTCAGAGTTAATTGCAGCGCTTAGAGTCCCTTGTCCAATTACTTTTGATCCCTTGAAAAAGAGGAAGCTATGCATTACAGAGCTATGATTCCTAAACCCTTTCTCCGATTTGGATGTGAAAACTCTCATATTGCAGCTGGGAGTGTGCACTTTCAGCCCATATTATATATATAATTGTATTTCTGAACATGTTTTTGTAAACAGCTAAAATAACAAAACTTGTGTCACTGTCCAAATATTTCTGGCCCTGACTGTATATAAAATAGAATGAAGAGATGAGGGGAGAGGGGGGGGATGCAACTGCAGACTCTCATTCAAATGTCAAATTATATCAGAAGATGTTGGGTGAGCCATCTGTTTGGTCAAATTATAGGTATTGCTAAGGACCCCCTGTGTGTGACCATTCCAACAAACACAAACTGTCCATGCTTTAATGCAGAAAATGGAAAACCTGGTTTAGGGGAGAGGAGGGGGATGAAGCAGCAGTTTCCTAATTATTATTTCAATTAGTGTGAGAGGAGTTGAAGGCTCCTAGTTGAGCCATTTGACTAGCCAGACTACAAGGTCTGCTTAGTACCCATTGAAAATAATTACTTTTTGAGGCCAAATAAATCATCATAAATCCAAATTAAAGGGGTTGCTCAGGATTACAAAAACAGGGTAGCTTGCTCCTAAAAATGGAAACACATGTGTCTAAAGAACAGAGGTATCGCAACTCGACTCTTTGAGATGCAATACCACACATTATCTTAAGAAAAGTGTAGCGCTGTTTTTAGAAGAAAGCACATATATTTCTTTTTTCTAAACTTAGACATTCCCTTTAAGAAAGACCTGTCACTTGCTATAAATATGTAATGTTCCCCTCTGGGATAAATGCCATTGTTCTCCTGAATCCGGCGTTGTTTTTCTTTTTTTTCTACGCCTCTTATTTCCTGAGATATGGCCCTTTTTTCTTTTGTATATAAATGTAGACTTTTAGGCCAAGTGGGAGTGGTCATCAGCTCCTCTCTGTGGTATTGCGTAAGTAAACCATACCTACTTGGCTAACAACACAATACTTGCATGCAGTGAAAAGAAGGCCATATCTCAGGAACGGAGCGGCGTAGGAAAAAAAGAAAAACAGCGCCGGATTCAGGAGAACAGCGGCGTTTACACCACAATTTTTTTTTTACATATTTATGTCAAATGATAGATTATATTTAAAGCATATTACTACCTAATGTTGACATTTTGAACATCATATAGCTGTGCAAAAGTGAAACATTGTATCATTAGTACACGTGAAATATGTATATACTATATTGTCAATATTTATATATTCTGTTAGTATTTACCATCTTATTTGCATGAAAATGATAGAAACTAATAAGTGTTTCTGATCCTTTATTCATTTCTTCTCACCTTAACCCCTGACGTCGCCTCTGTGGGGTATAAATACCAGATTTGCACACAGATCGCGCCTCAGACAGGATCCCTAATTGATGTATCATGTCTTTACTATTAAGCACTGTACAGTTTACATCCCTATGGAAATGACACATTTTTCTTCAGCAACGTGTTCACATATTTATTTTTTTCTTCTAATACGGCTATGAGTAGACGGCGGCCGACTTTAGGAAGGAACGTACCGTGCAGGTTGTTTATATACACCCCCGGGACGCACTAAAGGAGTCTTGAAAAGCCAAAGTGATTATTACATATAGGCACATTTGCATATAAAATGCATGTCAGGGATTTGAGGAACGCTGCGAGGGTCTATAGGCACGTGTGCGGAGCGCTGTGAGGTTCTGGTGTCCGCTAATCTAGATACATTTCTGATTTCTGAGAACAGATGGCAAGAGGTGTAAATGTTGCCTTCTTAACCATAGTCATAGGTTTTTGGAATACCCCAAATAGGGTACAAGGACAGGAGAGGGACTACAAAAAAATGTCTCACCAGGTGGACAATGGTTATCCAGGCTGAAGGCTTCTTTCTGCCGAATAAACTGCATTAATCCAGTATGAACTAGATATGATATCATTGTGTGACGTCCTGGACTAGCCAGGTAGTCACAGACAGGCCCTTGCACAAACACCCGTCCCCTAACAAGGTAACAGCAGCCAACCTAAAAACCCTGAGTCACCCCTCTCAGGTCTTAACATTCACACCAAGGGACGGAGCCAGGTGTATGGCCACGCCCACCGAGGAGTTCGGATAGCCTGAGGCGGGAAAACACAACAGATCCGTTAGGAGGGAGAGGAAAGTGGAGTAGTTGGAAAGGAGAGGAGTTAGAAGGAGTAAAGGTCTGTCGGGGATCTGGATCATAGCCCGGATACCCTGTGGCCAGGAGGCAGATGGTGGTTGCCGCCTGCAGTAGCCGGGAAGATGGCCGGTGGAACCGTATGGGACCGGGACAGGGTAGTGGCCCGCCGGTACCGAACCGGGGAACTGACTGGAAACTGGAGCACCAGGAGCAGTACTCAGACCCAGAACGAGGCCCAGAAGCCACTGGACTGAGTCGAATTCACTGATTGGGGTCTGGACCTTAGATTCTTTCCCACCCAAGTCCCGACTGAAGACAACAGCCCAACGAGGGGGATAGAAAGCCACCGCTCAGGCAGAGAGATCCCACGGGCCAGCATCTGCGGGCAAACGGGCTCTCCTGACACACACACAGCCGGGGAGCGGACTCCCGTCGCTGAAGCATAGGCAGTCAAAATCTACAAAACGAGGTGTAGGAGAAAGGTGGGAACCACCGAACCGGGTGGGGGGCCAGACGCAGCCGGCTGCGGGCACCGACCACCATCTTTTTGGTTTACCAGAGACTCCGGTGTATCTGTCATACCTGTACAACAGTGCCCTCGGGCCGCGCACCTCACCGTACTAACACCCCCGCACCTCGCAACCACCGGGCCCCAGGACCATCACCCCCTGCCCACGGAGGGGTCAACACCAGGCTGCACAACACCGTCCCCGGGAGCCTGGTTAACGGCAGCGGTGTTGTCTACACTCACCACAACCCGTGGGTGGCGTCACGAACTTAAATCCCTAAACACCACGGCCCCGGCCGTGAACCTTTCCACCGTAGACCACCCCCCTCACGTAGCGCCAACTTCCCTTCAGAGCGATGTGACCCCTGGGTCCGGAGGCGCTCGAGCCAACCACCGACGAGCCCGGATCCGAGCGGCTCGGCTGCCAGCCGAGCCCCGGGGCGGTACAATTGCATAGACAGTGAAAGGAGCCATAGTGAGCATGTGAGACCACCACTCCTATAGACAGTAAAAGGAGCCATAGTGAGCATGTGAGACCACTATTACTATAGACAGTGAAAGGAGCCATAGTGAGAATGTGGGACCACCACTCCTATAAGCAGTGAAAGGAGCCATTGTGAGCATGTGAGACCACCACTCCTATAGGCAGTGAAACGAGCCATAGTGAGCATGTGAAACCACCACTCCTACAGATAGTGAAAGGAGCTATAGTGAGCATGTGAGACCACCACTCCTATAGGCAGTGAAAGCCATAATGAGCATGTGAGACCACCACTCCTATAGGCAGTGAAAGGAGCCATAGTGGGCATGTGAGACCACCACTCCTATGGCCAGTGATAGGAGCCATAGTGAGCATGTGAGACCACCACTCCTATAGGCAGTGAAAGGAGCCATAGTGGGCATGTGAGACCACCACTCCTATAGCCAGTGATAGGAGCCATAGTGAGCATGTGAGACCACCACTCCTATAGGCAGTGAAAGGAGCCATAGTGGGCATGTGAGACCACCACTCCTATAGGCAGTGATAGGAGCCATAGTGAGCATGTGAGACCACCACTCCTATAGACAGTGAATGGACCACTGGTCCTAAATGTTAACTATAGGTAAATTTGTTAAAAATATAATAAAAAATTTAACCAGTGGGCAATATTCTGATGATGGCTTCCCTTTAAGAAGGGTTGGCATACATCAGCGAGACAGAGCATCCTACACAGATCCTACAGCTCTTCCTATGTTCTCCATTGACTGATGTACTCTTCCTCTCATTTCCATAGTTATTAGTAGCCCCCAGCATCGCAGCGTCTGCTGCCGGATGGTCCAGTCTGTCCAAGGACCATGATATAGTTGAATTGTGCATGAGAATAGGCATCATTCATACATTTAGGGAATATTTAGGAAAATTAGGATGTTAGACATCAGTATATGTAGCCTGGGATAGAGGAGGACACTCGGATCTTCTTTCTTTCGTCCTATATTTAAGGCGATCATTGAACCTTGCTGGATATAATGGCTGATTAGCTGGATGTAGACACAAGTCAGGAGAAAGCCGGGGAGGAATACAAAGCTCCTGCTGCATCTCATTACACATCCAGGGAGCGTCTTCAATCATTGATTGGAATGGACTATTTTACATATGCCTCCATGATGATGAGACTTATCTATGGTGACAGCCTCACGCTGCTTCAGGGCCACAGCATTAAGTAAATGCATCTGCTGGTGACTGACTGCGAAGAGCAACAATATAACGAGCGAATTCGTCAATTTCACAAAGACAGGTGATTATAGAGAGAAGCTTGTTTATAATATTACGGGCAGTGTAATGGCTTCGTCTGCAAAACCACCACCCTCAGCATTACGTTAATGAGGTTGAATTGTTATGCATGAACTTGTATGTTCTTCTTGCTTGGAAAGAAATTAAGATGGTCCACAGATCATGGCATGAAGATGGCCCATAGATCTTGGCATGAAGATGGTCCATAGATCTTGGCATGAAGACGATCCATAGATCTTGGCATGAAGATGGTCCATAGATCTTGGCATGAAGATAATCCATAGATCTTGGCATGAAGATAGTCCATAGATCTTGGCATGAAGATGGTCCATAGATCTTGG
Organism: Anomaloglossus baeobatrachus; assembly: GCF_048569485.1. Taxonomy (NCBI): domain Eukaryota; kingdom Metazoa; phylum Chordata; class Amphibia; order Anura; family Aromobatidae; genus Anomaloglossus; species Anomaloglossus baeobatrachus. Next base: position 931,935,398 of record NC_134353.1, on the reverse strand, counting down.
CATGAAGATGGTCCATAGATCGTGGCATGATGATGGTCCATAGATCTTGGCATGAAGATGGTCCATATATCTTGGCATGAAAATGGTTCATAGATCTTGGCATGAAGATGGCCCATAGATCTTAGCATAAAGCTGGTCCATAGATCTTGGCATGAAGATGGTCCATAAATCTTGGCATGAAGGTGGCCCATAGATCTTGGCATGAAGATGGTCCATAGATCTTGGCATGATGATGGTCCTTAGATCTTGGCATGAAGATGGTCCATAGATCTTGGCATGAAGATGGTCCATAGATCTTGGCATGAAGATGGTCCATAGATCTTGGCATGAAGATATTCCATAGATCTTGGCATGAAGATGGTCCATAGATCTTAGCATGAAGATGATCCATAGATCTTGGCATGAAGATGGTCCATAGATTTTGGCATGAAGATGATCCATAGATCTTGACATGAAGATGGTCCATAGATCTTTGCATGAAGATGATCCATAGATCTTGTTATGAAGATAGTCCATAGATCTTGGCATGAAGATGGTTCATAGATCTAGGCATGAAGATGGTCCATAGATCTTGGCAAGAAGATGGTCCATAGGTCTTGGAATGAAGATGATCCATAGATCTTGGCCTGAAGATGGTCCATACATCTTGGCATGAAGATGATCCATAGATCTTGACATGAAGATGGTCCATAGATCTTTGCATGAAGATGATCCATAGATCTTGTTATGAAGATAGTCCATAGATCTTGGCATGAAGATGGTTCATAGATCTAGGCATGAAGATGGTCCATAGATCTTGGCATGAAGATGATCCATAGATCTTGGCCTGAAGATGGTCCATACATCTTGGCATGAAGATGATCCATAGATCTTGGTATGAAGATGGTCCATAGATCTTGGCATGAAGAAGGTTTATAGATCTTGGCACCTATTTGAGCCGCACAACAGTTCACATGTCCTTTGTGCTATCCACAACAAATTTCCAAGCTTCATATTCATCTGGATCAATTTCTTCAAAAACTCATTTATTATTAACCATTTAGAGTTTAGGAGGAAATCAGCACCTACATGAGAAAAACATAGACACTCTACATATTTGTTGTCCTTGGTTGGATTTGAGTCATGTACCTGTACTAGTGCGTCGCATCCGCAGGTTACATCTTGTGTTGGAGTGGATTTACATTCATTTGACACTGAAAGGGTTAAGGACTCTTTCCTTTTTGGCTGAGATGACGCACACCTTCTGCTATACTGCTATAATTACCCAATCCTGGCTTTACTTGATGCCGGTGATAGATTTTCTATACTGACCATTTTGCAGGAGCCTGTCTCTGGAGTAGCCGATGTGTTATTTTAGTTGCAGCTGTGAAGTTTCCTGCTAAAGAAATCTAGGAGTGTTATTTCTTGTTTCTATCCCTACCCTATTTGTCTTACTTTCCTTGTGTTGTTTTATTGTAATAGTGGGACTAGTGTCTCGCTGACTTACTCACTAGTCAGGGTAAGTTCAGGGTCAGTGAGGGCCTAGGCATGTGATAGCGCACGAGAAGAAGGAGGTCAGGGATCAGTCACAAGTGAGTGAGAGTTGGTGACTCCTCTCCCTATCGCATGCGCATTCCTCTACATGTTGTCTGGTTTACCTCATGTGTGTTGCACCACACATCAGGAGCTCCCTCTCCTCGGTGTGACAGTATCGCCATGCTAAGCACTGGTTTACTATAAAGTCCTACAGATAAAAGTGTACCCTATATCTTTGTTAGATAATCTGAACTATATGCATATTACTTGACCCGTTAACTGCATGTCATAGATAATGTTGAAGCTTGAATCTTTTTGACTGGGAATCTTTATAACTCCACAGAGGCGGAAACTTCCACGAGCTGTTCTCTTTATAGAGTTAAAGCTCCATGGCCTGTTCTCTTCATGAGTGTAAACTCTATGGCCTGTTCTCTTCATGGGTGTAAACTCTATGGCCTGTTCTCTTCATGGGTGTAAACTCTATGGCCTGTTCTCTTCATGGGTGTAAACTCTATGGCTTGTTCTCTTCATGGGTGTAAACTCTATGGCTTGTTTTCTTCATGGGTGTAAACTCTATGGCTTGTTCTCTTCATGGGTGTAAACTCTATGGCCTGTTCTCTTCATGAGTGTAAACTCTATGGCCTGTTCTCTTCATGGGTGTAAACTCTATGGCCTGTTCTCTTCATGGGTGTAAACTCTATGGCCTGTTTTCTTCATGGGTGTAAACTCTATGGCTTGTTCTCTTCATGGGTGTAAACTCTATGGCTTGTTCTCTTCATGGGTGTAAACTCTATGGCCTGTTCTCTTCATGGGTGTAAACTCTATGGCCTGTTCTCTTCAAGGGCTGAACGTCTATGACCTTTTCTCTTTATGGACGGAAGCCTGTTCTCTTCATGGGCAGAACCTCCACAGCATGTTCTCTTCAAGCAGAGAATCTTCATGGTCTGTTCTGTTTAATTATGGTACATCCATTTTCAGTACTTTTCATGGGTGGAATCTCCATGGCCTGTTGCCTTTATGAGATAGGCTACCCATGTGATGGGATACCCTGTTCTCTTCATTGTGAAGTATTGCCTATTGCCTTGTTCTCTTCTTAGGTGGAACCTCCTTAGTTTGTTTTCTCATGAGAGGAACCTTCCTTCTTTAGTTCCCTCATGAATGTAATTTCCATGGCCTGTTTTATTGATGGGCAGAGTCTATCTGTTCTGTTTTCTTCACGAGTTGAATTTCCATGGTCTGTTCTCTTTATGTGGACAGCATCCTTACTCAGTGTTCATCATGAAAAAACAATATTCCTAACCTGTTCTCTTCATGAATGGAGCCTAACTGTACTGTTCTCCTTATGAGTGGAGACTAACTGTACCATTCTTTTCTTGGGTGGAGCCTAATGGTTCCATTCTCTTCATAGGTGGAGTCTATCCAAGCTGCCTTTTTCGTAGTTTGAGGCTAAGTACCCTGTTCTTTTCATGGATTCATGGATGGCAACTATCAATTTTGTACTCTTCATGATTGGAGTGCAACTATCATTTTTGGTTCATGAGTGAACACTCATAACTACTGTTATCTTCATTTGTAGTTACTCCCATGGCTTATTTTTGTCATGAAATTAGTCTCCCTACTCTTTCTACTTTAAGAATGGAATCTATATGGCCTGTTTTCTTTGAGAGAAACCTCCTTACTCTGTTTAATTCTTGGACAAAACTAATATGGTCTGTTCTCATTATGACAGGATACTTAATACTCTCTTCTCTTCATGGGTGGAACCTCCATGGTCTATTCTCTTCATGATTGGAGTTTACATGACATGTTCTCCTCATGGGTGGAGACTATTCTTTTATCTCCATGATAGGAGGCCAAGTACATGGACTACAGTGATCAATCTTCTCATAATTGGAGTCAGCCTTTTTCATTTCATGAATAAATCCTCCTAACTTCTATTCTCTTCATTTGTGATAGCCCCATAGCTTATTTTCTTAATGAAATTAGCCTGTTTACCCTGTTTTACTCATGGGTGGACTCTCCACAGCAATTAAAGTATTATTGACATCTACCATGAAAATTACCAGGATCACGTGAGGTCACAGAGATTGGAAGTGATATAATTTGATTGACAGATGTAAATAGTATTGTGTTTTCCGTAAAATAAGATCTACCCCGAAAATAAGTTCTACCAGGATTTTTCAGTCTTTTTGGCATTTGCTCAAAATATAAGCGCTGCTCTAAAAACAGGCCCCACCTGCAGATCATCATACTAATATTATCTTGAAATAGGACTTGGGCAGCCCTTTTAGGATTTGTAACTTTTATTGGTGTACATTGCTGTAAACCTTGGATGTTTATAGTCACATGCCGGCTATTTAATGGAATGAATATTCACCTCTCTTTCAGTCCATAATCCCGCCCACCCCTCTGACGGCATCAGTGATTGGAACGTGTGTTAATGAAATTATGATTATTCACCTCCTTCCCCACCCACCCCTCTATGGCGGGTGTCAGTGATTGGAACCTGTGTTAATTAAATAATGAATATTCCCCCACTTACCCTTCTGTTCCATGTGTTAGTGTTTCACTCAGATTGTGGTATTAGTACCCGAGGATTGCATCACAATGCTCGCACTAGCCAGCACTTCTCCTCACCTGAGCGTGACAGCTGGATAGAAATACATGCTGAGACGCTTGGGTCAGAAGAGCCACCTGCCAGTGCAAGGACTGCACTATGATCCTCGGGCAGTAATATGACAGTCTGAGTGAAGCACTAACACTCAGCACAGAGCGGTGGGCAGGGAAGATGGTAAATATTCATTATTTCATTAACACAATTTCCAATCACTGATATTGTCAGAGGGGTGGGCGAGATTATGGGCTGAAAGAGAGGTGAATATTCATTCCATTAAATAGCTGGCATGTGCCTATAGACTTCTGAGGTTTACAGCTACGTACACCAATAAAATTTGAATATTCTGAAGGGGCTGCTCAAGCCCTATTTTAAGATACTAGTAGAATGATGATCTGCAATCAGGGCTTATTTTTAAAGTAGGGCTTATATTTTAAGCATATGCCAAAAAGGCCTACAAATCTATTATTTTATTAACACAAGTTCCAATCACTGGAAGGGAGGGTGAATATTCATTATTTAATTAACACAAGTTCCAATCACTGATGCTTGCAGAGGAGTGGGTGTGGAAGCAAGTGAATATTCATATTTAATCAACACAAATTCCAATCACTGACACCAGCAGAGGGGTGGGCAGGGAAGAGGGTGAATATTCATTATTTAATTAACACAAGTTGCTAATGTAGCGCCCCTGAAGCCATCTGGGAGCTACAAGGTACTGCATCCCCACCGGGATGCAGGGCCTACCCCCTAGGGACCCAGAAGACCAGTTCCGGTAACATCCAAACACTCCAGAAAATCCCTGTTTTTCCCCAAATTCCCCATAGACTGGTACCAGGCTAGGGTTGGACCAATGGATGGCCGCCTAGAGGTGGAGCCAATCCAGACCTCTAGATAACCAGGTGGGAGGGGCAGACAGTACAGTTAGACAGTCAGACAGTGAGCAGTGACAGTAGAAGGAGGAAGTGAGCAGACGGACTGACCGGAGTGACCTGAGGGCCCAGGCAGTTAGTTGCCGGTGGAGTACGGTGGAGTGCTCCCGGAACTACGCACCAATGGAGTATAGAATCCTAGGTCAGGCAAACGCTCCAGGCAGACCTGATAAAATCTGCACAGTGAGGGGACCATCAAGGACCTCACTGACCTTGAAGTTCGGGACTCTGTAGCAAAGGGAGAACCGGGGACAGGACAAGAGACTCCAACCCCACAGGGTTCACGCTACCGTCATACGGACTGCTGTAGAAGACAACCAGGAGGGAACCCCCAGCTGGTCTATGCCATGGAACGAAAGACAGGTGCAGGGGAAGAAGCTACCAGGTCACTAAACCAGCACTGGGACTAAGGGGACCTGAAGGTGAAACCAGTCTTCCTCGGGTAACCAGTACCAGCTTGCAGTGAGTAAAAGAACCAGTTACACTGAAACTCCTTGTGTGGCCTACCTTCTTCCAGCACCCGTTACATCGCCTACCCTCTGGGGCCAGGTCCTGCAAGTGGCGTCACGTATAAACATTTATTCAAACTCCCATGTAAATATAACCCCTTTTAAAAAGCGCCCAGGGCACAGAACTGGGCAACTGCCGCCAAAGTGAAATTCCCCAGTTATACACCGCCCGGAACCGAGTACCCCATAACCTTGGGTGACACACCAAACACTGATGCCGACAGAGGGTGGGCATGGAAAGGGGTGAATATTAATTATTTCATCATTCACAAGTTCCAATCACTGACTCCAGCAGAGAGGTGGATGGAGAAGGGGGTGAATATTCATTATTTAATTAACAGAAGTTCCAATCTCTGATGCTGACAGTGGGGTGGGCGTGGAAGGGGGTGAATATTCATTGTTCAATTAACACAAGTTACAATTACTGACACTGGCAAAGGGGTGGACATTGAATGGGGATAACATTCATTATTTAATTAACAGAAGTTCCAATCACTGGTGCCAGCAGAGGGGTGGGTGTGGAAGTAGGAGAATATTCATTATTTAATTAACAGAAGTTCCAATCACTGATGCCCACAGAGGGGTGGGAGGGGCAAAGGGTGAATATTCATTATTCACAAGTTCCAATCACTGATGCCGGCAGAGGGGTGGAGTGGAAGGTGGTGAATATTCATTATTAAATTAACATAAGTTGCATTCACTGATGCCACCAGAGGAGTAGGAGTGGAAGGGAGTGAATATTCATTATTAAATTAACACTAGTTCCAATCACTGCCACCAGAGGAGTAGGAGTGGAAGGGAGTGAATATTCATTATTTCATTATTCACAAGTTCCAATCACTGATACTGATGGAGGGGTGGGCAGTGAAGAAGGTGACTATTCATTATTTAATTAACACAAGTGCCAATCACTGATGCCAACAAAGGGGTGGGAGTGGAATGAGGTGAATATTCATTATTTCATTATTCACAAGTTCCAATCACTGACCCTGACAGAGGGTTGAGCAAGATTATGGGCAGGGGATGGGGTGAATATTCATTTTTCATTGCATCACTGACACCAATACAAAATATGAGATCTCCTCCAAAAATATGCCTTTGCGCATCTTCTTGAGCCAAAAATAAGATAAGAGACAACATGGTAGAACGTTTGGAGCAGAATGTAATCATTGTAAGTGGCATGTTGCATCTGGTTTATGGATAACAGGTTGATGTCACTGATGCTGAAATTAGAATTAGCTTCTATTTAGGAAACTTTTTTTTTTGTTTTTTTTTATGTCTAAATTTAATTTGATAATTTCTATACGGATTAAATCTCCGAGTTTCAAACACAGAATTTTAAGTTCTCCCATAGGGAAAAGTTAATCTGACCTATTTACTGTTCTCATCCTCCATAGGCATAAAAAAGCATCAAAATGTAAAAAAAAAATCATACAAACATACAACATAAAAAATGACAACACTTTTTTTTATATATTTTTATCCCTTTATGATATAAACTAGAGCTGATATCGTCTATAGGATGGGTCGTCACATTATTCTTCGGCCTTATCATCGCCGCCGGGTCGCTGGTGGGTCACTGGCAATAACACAACACCCCCTCCCCTTTAATTTTTCACAGGTACGGCTTAGATGGCCCAAGCTGATTACTGTATATGTCAGGCTGGGAAATTAATAAAAAGAAAGCCATTTAATAAGACAAGTCGCAGCTGTGGCCGCCGTCCAAGGGGAAGATGTATGCTGGCACCGGCTCGGCTTTTGAGGAATGACAATACCATGTAAACACCGGCCAAGGTGGCGCAAATCCAAAAAAAAAAAAACTGAAAAAAAAAATATGAAAAAAAAAAATTCACAAAAAATAATGATTATGACGGACGGTTTTGCTTTTAAAAAAAGCAGCGTGCCGTCCGGAGATAAGCGGCGACAAATCAGTTTCCCGTGTGCCCTTTAAGAAGGTAATAAATATCCGGAGTGCGGAGAATGGGCCCCTACATAAATACTGATATTTATTTAATTTTGTCTATCCTGCCGCGGAGTGTGCCGCCACGCCGGGCCCCGCGCACATACATCACTGTCCCCAATACACGCTGATTGGCATTCATGCCTGAGCGTCTTTTTATTTTCTCCTTGGCTGCTGGGTGCAGCAAGACTTCCCCACAAACTAAAGAGCTTCATCTATTAGGCGTGACAGATTTGTATTCAGCGCTAAATGTCTGACCTTGCTCATACTCTTTCATCCATTCCCATCAACCCTTCCCCAGATGAAAGATTCTGTTTAACGCCTGCTTCCTGTCTGTTGCCTTGGAAACCGAGACGAAGCGACGAGGCCCGAGAGAATAACCAAAGGGGAAGGGAGAAGTAATAAATAAATATGTAAAATATATAAATAAACAATACAAATAAACATAGAAATAAATATCAAAAATCAAAAAATCCATATGGCAGCACTTTTCTAATTTTACATCCTCTTTAGGCAGTATGGTTACATAAATATGTTTGTATTATTTATTATATACAATAAATTTATATATATATAGCTGTAGTACCCGGCATTGCCCGGGTTAGTGACTCTCTCCCACTCTCTCACTCTCCCTCTCTGTCTGTCTGTCTCTGTCTGTGTGTGTCTTTATATTTTGTCTGTCTCTGTCTCAGTCTGTCTCTGTCTCTCTGTGTGTCTCTGTGTCTGCATGTCTTTGTGTGTCTCTGTCTGTGTGTTTGTCTGTCTCAGTGTGTCTCTGTGTGTGTGTCTCTGTGTGTCTCTGTGTGTGTCTCTGTGCGTGCCTTTGTGTGTGTCTCTGTGTGTCTCTGTCTCTGTGTGTGTCTCTGTGTCTGCATGTCTCTGTGTGTCTCTGTCTCTTTGTCTGTGTGTCTCTGTCTCTTTGTCTGTGTGTCTCTGTCTCTCTGTGTGTCTGCATGTCTCTGTGTGTCTCTGTTTCTGAGTGTCTGTGTGTTTGTCTGTTTCTGTCTCAGTGTGTCTCTGTCTCTCTGTGTGTCTCTGTTTCTGCATGTCTCTGTGTGTCTCTGTGTGCATGTTTCTGTCTCTGCATGTCTCTGTGTGTCTCTGTTTCTGAGTGTCTGTGTGTTTGTCTGTTTCTGTCTCAGTGTGTCTCTGTCTCTCTGTGTGTCTCTGTTTCTGCATGTCTCTGTGTGTCTCTGTGTGCATGTTTCTGTCTCTGCATGTCTCTGTGTGTGTCTCTGTCTCTGTGTGTCTTTGTGTGTGTGTCTCTGTGTGTCTATGTGTGCATGTTTCTGTCTCCGCATCTCTGTGTGTCTCTGTGTGTGTCTCTGTGTGTGTCTTTGTGTGTGTCTTTGTGTGTGTCTTTGTGTGTGTCTCTGTCTCTGTGTGTCTCTGGGTGTCTCTGTGTGTCTCTCTATGTGTGTCTCTGTGTGTGTCTCTGTCTCTGTGTGTCTCTATCTGTGTGTCTCGGTGTCATATATATCTAATCAATTACCCAATTACCATATAAAGTATATAAAAAGTAAGTACACCCTTTACATTTTTGTAAATATTTATGATATTTTTTCATGAGACACCACTGAAGATCTGACCCTGTGATATAATAATAATAATAATAATAATAATAAGAATAATAATAAAAATAATAATATAATATGTACTCACTTATACAGCACTATTAATTCCACAGCACTTTACATACATCAGAAACACTGTCCCCATTGGGGCTCACAATCTTAGGTCCCTATCACTATGTCTTTGGAGTGTGGGAGGAAGCCAGAGAACCCGGAGGAAACCCACGCAAACACAGGGAAAACATACAAACTCCTTGCAGATGTCGTCCTTGGTGAGATTTGAAACCAGGACCCCAGCAAGACTACAGTGCTAACCACTGAGAAACTATACAGTACTAACTACTGAGCCATCAATGTACAGTGTCAGTGGGCAGCTTGTATAACTGTAAATTTGATGTCCTCTAAATACCTCAACACACAGCCATTAATGTCTAAACCGCTATCGACAAAAGTGAGTACACCCCTAAGTGAAATGGCCAACTTGTGCCCAATTAGCCATTTTCCCTCCCAATGTCATGTTACTCATTAGTGTTGCAAGGTGTCAGGTGTGACTGTGGATCGGTGTGTTACATTTGGTGTTATCCCTCACACACTCTCTCATACTGGTCACTGGAAGATCAGCATGGCTCCTCATGGCAAAGAATTGTCTGAGGATCTGAAAAAAAGAATTGTTGCCCTACATAAAGATGGTCGAGGAAATAAGGAGATTGCCAACACCCTGACACTGAGCTGCAGCACGGTGGCCAAGAGCATACAGCGGTATAACAAGACAGGATCCACTCAGAACAGGCCTTGCTATTGTCAACCACAGAAGCTGATTGCATGTGATCAGTGTCATATCCAGAGATCGTCTTTTCAGAATATATGAGTGCTGCCAGCATTGCTGCAGAGGTTACAGGAGTGGGGGGGGGGTCCACCTGTCAGTGCTCAGACCAGACGCCGCACACTGCATTAGATTGGTCTGCATGGCTGTCGTCCCTGAAGGAAGCCTCTTATAAAGATAATGCACAACAAAGCCGCAAACCATTTGCTAAAGACAAGCAGATTAACTAAATGGATTACTAGAACCATCCTGTGGTCTGATGAGACCAAGATAAACATATTTGGGTGAGATGGTGTCAAGCATGTGTGGTTGCAACCAGATGAGGAGTACAAAAACAAGTGTGTCCTGCCTACAGTCAGGCATGGTGGTGGGAGTGTCATGGTTTGGGGCTGCATGAGTGCTGACGGCTGTGGGAGCTACAATTCATTGAGGGAACCATGAATGCCAACATGTACTGTGACATACTGAAGCAAAGCATGATCCCCTCCCTTATTATTCTAACATAACGACCCCAAACACCTTCATGACCACCACTGCCGGCTACAGAAACTGAGGGTAATGGTGCTGGATTGCCCTAGTGTCTCCAGACCTAAACCCTATGGAGCATCTGTGGGGTCTCCTCAAGTGAAAGTGTGGCGCCCTGGACCAGCCAGGGGCCACAGAGAACAACACCCACACACCCCACACTCCCGGTCAGGCACACCGAAGTCAGACACAAACCCTTGTTGCCTTCCTCCAGGGGCTGATGTTCACACCAGGCGGTTGGTCCCGCCCACCGAGGAGTTCACAGTCCTGGAGGCGGGAAAAGCAGACAGATTAGTTTTGGAGGTGAAAGTGGAAGGAATGAAAGTAGTAGTGGAGCAACTAACTGACAGCGTCCGGGTGTGTGGCCCGGGCGGTACAGCAAGGTTGGCAGACGGTGGTGACCGTCTGCAGGAGTGGCCTATCGGAGTTTACCGTAAGGACCGTGGACGGGCGGTGGTCCGGCGGTACCGGACCAGTACACAAAGAGAAGTCAGCACCATCTGGCAGGGGCTTACGGACCCCGGCAAGGCTAGGAGTCGCCGTGAATTTGCCAAATCCATCAGCGAAGGGAACCTCCTGGGTTTCCCAGCAGCCAAGTCCCGAGAGAAGGCAACAGTCCAACCGTGAGAGGGAAACAGCCACCGCCAAGGCTACAGTTCCCAGGGCCAGAGCCTGCGGGCAAAAGGGGCTCCTCCAGCCCATATCCAAGCTGGGGAGCGGGTTACCGGTGGGAACCCATTGGAACCGTTTACAGAACATAGGTGCAGGGAAAGGCAGTCACCACCAACCTGCCGGGAGAAACAACACCGCAGCCGTCTGTGGGACCCGTCCATCCAGCCGTGTGTTTTACCGAGAACTGTGTACTCATTATTGGCTGAGTGAGTACCACCGTGCCGTGCGGCACAGCGCTGCCCCCGCGACCCTGCACCTCACCAGGCCCTGTAACCCGCCTGCCATCCATCCCTACCCCATCACCGGGCCCCGGGACAACCAACCCCCTACCCGGGATCCCCGTCTAGAGCAGCGGTGGTGTCACCAATATCACCACAACCGTGGTTGGCGTCACGGACAATAACCAAATCCCCACAATCAAATCCCCACCCTTTTCACTCACGGGCGAGGAGCGCCGCTCGAGTCCCCGGGATCCGGCCCACCGCTCGAGCCACCACAGAGCAGCGGCAGCAGCAGCCGGACCCGAGCAGTGGGAAACCGCAGCGTCCCCTCCTCTGCCCGCAACAAAAGGTAGAGGGGCAGATGTTCTCTAACATCCACCAGCTCTGTGATGTCGTCATGGAGGTCGGAAGAGGATCCAGCGCCTCCTGTGAAGCTCTAGTGACCTCCATTCCCAAGATAGTTAAGGCAGAGCTTAAATATGATGGTGGCCACACAAAATATTGACACTTTGGGCACAATTTGGCTATTTTCATTTAGGGGGTGTAATCACTTTTGTTGCCAGCGATTTAGACATTAATGGTTGTGCGTTGTTATTTAAAGGACACCAAATTTATACTGTTATACAAGCTGCGCACTGACACTGCACATTGTATCACAGGGTCAGATCTCCAGTGTTGTCCCAGGAAAAGATATAATAAAAAAGTGAGAGGTGTACTTACTTTTGTGATTTACTGATATATATGTATATATAGATTTCCCTCTACACGATATTTTTTCTCCATTTCGTTAGGAGGTGTATCCATCGTTTTGTCTTTTGCAGAGAAGCTACGTAGTCCAGGACCTCAGAGCTTCTCTGCCGGTTTTTACGCGGCTCTCCTATACGTGCGGTGACTAAACATGATACATATTATTTCTTTGGTTCTGGCAATCTGCGGACGTGGAGGATTTGAGGATTTGATACTTCGTAGCAGATCTGAATTTGTCATTTCATTATTTTTTTTCCTTTCTTTATCAAATATTCCTTCCCGCTTAAAGGTTCCTATAATAAAAAGACATTTCTGGAATATTTGGTTTCAAAGAACCAAGAAAATAGATAATAAAAAAAATGTAATGAGTCTCTCCTAGAATTTCCATGTATCACTTATGGACACAAATTCTGACCAAAAAATGTTCTCCATTGTCAAAGGAAGAATGGAAGAAAAAGCGCCTGTGACCGGGCGGTTAATAGGCGCATTATGGGCATTTAATCACTGTGAGAGGCGTAGTGCCGCGCTGAATTTCTGCGTCTGATTATCTCGGTCTGGAGTACAAGAGCCTTCAGTCATATTGTCAGGGAGCAGACAGCTGTCCGCGCTGATATGGCCGACATCACCGGCTCCTTACACAATAGTCTGTAAGAAAAAAGCTACCGTAATAAGGCTGAAATCATGACCGCCAATATACAGGAGGGGAGATGGATCCATTTAGATAGGATTGGATCTTTACCAGGACTCAGCCACTGGGGGGCGCTATTGAGCACTGCGATCCAGTAATGATAGTTATTACATAATACACATAATTATATCTAATAGGAGCTACGGTTCTGCTTCTTTGTTGCATGACGGCTCACAGGCTATTATCTGCCAAATCTTGTCAGTCTACATACTGACAATTTATTTCTCGTAGTTTATAATCATTTGATCATTGCTTTAACTAAAAAAAAAAGATCTCCCTGTCTTTAAAGTGGCTGTGTCACCTCAGAATGACTGTACAAACCAAGCACAGGCGCTCAAGGCGGGGCCAGATATTTAAGTGCACCTTCCCCCCCTGCTTGTTTCCCTTTTATCTCCACCCTCATGTAATGTACTCCAATAATGTACTCCACATAGTCCTCCATACAGAATAATGGGCCCCACATAGCCCTCCATACAGAATAATGGGCCGCACATAGCCCTCCATACAGAATAATGGGCCCCACATAGTCCTCCATACAGAATAAGGGGCCCCACATAGTCCTCCATACAGAATAATGGCCCCACATAGTCCTCCATACAGAATAATGGGCCCCACATAGCCCTCCATACAGAATAATGGGCCCCACATAGCCCTCCATACAGAATAATGGGCCCACATAGTCCTCCATACAGAATAATGGGACCCACATAGCCCTCCATACAGAATAATGGGCCCCACATAGCCCTCCATACAGAATAATGGGCCCCACATAGCCCTCCATACAGAATAATGGGCCCCACATAGCCCTCCACACAGAATAATGGGCCCCACATAGCCTTCCATACAGAATAATGTACTCCACATAGTCCTCCATACAGAATAATGGCCCCACATAGTCCTCCATACAGAATAATGGGCCCCACATAGGCCTCCATACAGAATAATGGACCCTACATAGCCCTCCATACAGAATAATGTACTCCACATAGTCCTCCATACAGAATAATGTACTCCACATAGCCCTCCATACAGAATAATGTGCTCCACATAGCCCTCCATACAGAATAATGTACTCCACATAGTCCTCCATACAGAATAATGTACTCCACATAGTCCTCCATACAGAATAATGTACTCCACATAGCCCTCCATACAGAATAATGTACTCCACATAGTCCTCCATACAGAATAATGGCCCCACATAGCCCTTCATACAGAATAATGTACTCCACATAGCCCTCCATACAGAATAATGGGCCCCACATAGGCCTCCATACAGAATAATGGACCCTACATAGCCCTCCATACAGAATAATGGGCCCCACATAGTCCTCCATAAAGAATAATGGGCCCCACATAGCCCTCCATACAGAATAATGGGCCCCACATAGCCCTCCTTACAGAATAACGGGCCCCACATAGCCCTCCATACAGAATAATGGGCCCCACATAGCCCTCCATACAGAATAATGGGCCCCACATAGTCCTCCATACAGAATAATGGGCCCCACATAGCCCTCCATACAGAATAATGGGCCCCAGATAGCCCTCCATACAGAATAATGTGCCCCACATAGTCCTCCATACAGAACAATGGCCCCACATAGCCCTGCATACAGAAAAATGGGCCTCACATAGTCCTACATAAAGAATAATGGCCCCACATAGCCCTCCATACAGAATAATGGGCCCCACATAGCCCTCCATACAGAATAATGGACCCCACATAGTCCCCCCATACACAATAATGGGCCCCACATAGCCCTACATACAGAATAATGGGCCCCACATAGGCCTCCATACAGAATAATGGGCCCCACATAGCCCTCCATACAGAATAATGGGCCCCACATAGTCCACCATAAAGGATAATGGGCCCCACATAGCCCTCCATACAGAATAATGGGCCCCACATAGTCCTCCATACAGGATAATGGACCCCACATAGCCCTCCATACAGAATAATGGACCCACATAGCCATCCATACAGAATAATGAGCCTCACATAGCCCTCCATACAGAATAATGGGCCCACATAGTCCTCCATACAGAATAATGGACCCACATAGTCCTCTATACAGATTAATGGGCCCCACATAGCCCTCCATACAGAATAATGGGCCCACATAGTCCTCTATACAGATTAATGGGCCCCACATAGTCCTCCATACAGAATAATGGGCCCCACATAGCCCTCCATACAGAATAATGGGCCCCACATAGTCCTCCATACAGGATAATGGACCCCACATAGCCCTCCATACAGAATAATGGACCCACATAGCCATCCATACAGAATAATGAGCCTCACATAGCCCTCCATACAGAATAATGGGCCCACATAGTCCTCCATACAAAATAATGAGCCCCACATAGCCCTCCATACAGAATAATGGGCCCACATAGTCCTCTATACAGAATTATGGGCCCCACATAGCCCTCCATACAGAATAATGAGCCTCACATAGTCCTCCATACAGAATAATGGGCCCCACATAGCCCTCCATACAGAATAATGGACCCCACATAGTCCTCCATACAGAATAATGGGCCCCACATAGTCCTCCATACAGAATAATGGCCCTACATAGCCCTCCATACAGAATAATGGTCCCCACATATCCCTCCATACAGAATAATGGACCCCACATAGCCCTCCATACAGAATAATGGGCCCACATAGTCCTCCATACAGAATAATGTGCCCCACATAGTCCTCCATACAGAATAATGTGCCCCACATAGCCCTCCATACAGAATAATGGACCCCACATAGCCCTCTATACAGAATAATGAGCTCCACATAGCCCTCCATACAGAATAATGGCCCCACATAGCCCTCCATACAGAATAATAGGCCCCACATAGCCCTCCATACAGAATAATGTGCCCCACATAGTCCTCCATACAGAATAATGGGCCCCACATAGCCCTCTATACAGAATAATGAGCTCCACATAGCCCTCTATACAGAATAATGGGCCCCACATAGCCCTCCATACAGAATAATGGGCACCACATAGCCCTCTATACAGAATAATGGGCCCCACATATCCCTCCATACAGAATAATGGGCCCCACATAGCCCTCTATACAGAATAATGAGCTCCACATAGCCCTCTATACAGAATAATGGGCCCCACATAGCCCTCCATACAGAATAATGGGCCCCACATAGCCCTCCATACAGAATAATGGGCCCCACATAGCCCTCCATACAGAATAATGTGACACACATAGCCCTTCATACAGAATAATGGCCCCACATAGCCCTCCATACAGAATAATGGCCCCACATAGCCCTCCATACAGAATAATGGACCCCACATAGCCCTCCATACAGAATAATGGGCCCACATAGCCCTCCATACAGAATAATGGGCCCACATAGCCCTCCATACAGAATAATGGGCCCCACATAGCCCTCCATACAGAATAATGGGCCCACATAGCCCTCCATACAGAATAATGGGCCCCACATAGCCCTCCATACAGAATAATGGCCCCACATAGCCCTTCATTCAGAATAATGGCCCCACATAGCCCTCCATACAGAATAATGGCCCCACATAGCTCTCCATACAGAATAATGGACCCCACATAGCCCTCCATACAGAATAATGGCCCCACATAGCCCTCCATACAGAATAATGGCCCCACATAGCCCTCCATACAGAATAATGGCCCCACATAGCCCTCCATACAGAATAATGGGCCCCACATAGCCCTCCATACAGAATAATGGCCCCACATAGCCCTCCATACAGAATAATGGGCCCCACATAGCCCTCCATACAGAATAGCATCATGGGCCAAATAAGATCTGCCTCCGAGACAGAATTTGTCATATATTTAAAACTAGGAGTTATCCTCCGCTCTCTATAAAGACACATCTGCAGGTTTTTCCCTCCGCTCTCTATAAAGACACATCTGCAGGTTTTTCCCTCCGCTCTCTATAAAGACACATCTGCAGGTTTTTCTCACTATCTGACATGAAATCAGAATAAACCTTTCCCATTTTAGGTCAATTAGGAACCAAAATTATTTATATTTGCCAAATACCAGTGTAATGAGAGAGAATGATTTAAGGCATTTTTATTACTTTCTGCAAAGTCAAAAGTTTCCATACACTAATAGTACTATGCCTTTAAACAATATGGGACAGCCCATATGATGATGTCATGTCTTTGGAAGCTTCTGATAGGTTTATTGGCAACATCTGAGTTAATTAGAGACACACCTGTGGATGTATATAATGCACACCTGAAAAACAAGGCTTCTTTCTGTAGCATCGTGGGAAAGTCAAAAGAAATCAGCCAAGATCTCAGGAAGAGAATTGTAGACTTGCACAAGTCTGGTTCATCCTTGGGTGCAATTTCCAGATCCGTGAACGTGCCTCATTCATCTGCACAAACAGTTATACCCAAGTACGAACAAGATCGCAATGTCCAGCCATCATACCGCTCAGGAAGGAGACTGGTTCTGTGTACCAGAGATGAATGTGCTTTGGTCAGACATGTGCGTATCAACCCAAGAGCAAAAGCAAAAGACCTTGTGAAGATGCTGGCGGAAACTGGTAAGATTGTGTCATTATCCACAGTGAACGAGTACTGTATCATCATGGCCTGAAAGGCCACTCTGCCAGGAAGAAGCCATTACTCAAAAAAAACCCCACAAAAAAGCCAGATAAATGTTTGCAAATGCACACAGGAACAAAGACCTTAATTTTAGGAAACATGTCCTTTGGTCTGTTGAAACTAAAATTGAACTGTTTGGTCATAATGACCATCATTACGTTTGGAGGTAAAAGAGAAAAGCTTTGAAGCCTAAGAACATCATCCCAACTGTGACACACGAGGACGGCAGCATCATGTTGTGGGGTTGTTTTGCTGCAGGAGGGACTGGTGCACTTCAAAAAGTAGATGGCATCATGAGAAAAGAATATTATGTGGCAATACTGAAGAACATCTCAAGACATCAGCCAGGAATTTAAAGCTTAGGCGGAAATGAATCTTCCAAATGGACAATGACCCAAAGCATCTGCCAGACTGGTAACAAAGTGGCTTAAGGAGAACAAAGTCAATGTTTTGGAGTGGCCATCACAAAACCCTGACCTCAATCCTATTCCTATTGAAAATTTATGGGTGAAGCTGATAAGGCCGGTACGAGCGGCGACTTCTGGTTTCAACTGTATGTGCTTTAATGAGATGAGAGGTTGATTTCGGACCACCACTGACCCCAACAGAAAGTGCTGGCTATGCTTGATTCAGCTAATTAGTAATATGAAAGTGGCAATGTAACAATTATCTTAAGATAAATATTAGATCTCCTTAGAATATGATGTTGGGGTTTACTTATCATATTTTTGGCGCCAGAGTCAATTTTGGCAAATTTTGAGCCCAATACATTATTGCATTTTTCTTTTACGTTTAGCTTTTAATGTTTTGCACCTTTATTTTACCCCATATTTATCTTTCTACTAGCTGTACTGCCCGGCTTCACCCGGGTTAATAACTGCTGTTAACAAAATAGAATGTATTAACATTCCCGGGATAGAATGTATAAATAGAATGTATTAACGCCCGGGATAGTAACTGTCTCTATTTCTCTCCCATTCTCTGTCTGTCTCCCCCTCTGTATATATCTCTCTGTCTCTCTCTCTCTCTATCTCTATCTCTTTGTCTGTCTGTCTCTTTCCCTGTCTGTCTCTGACTGTCTCTGTCTCTTTCTCCGTCTGTCTCAATCTCTTTCCCTGTCTGTCTATCTATCTCTTTCCCTGTCTGTCTGTCTATCTATCTCTTTCCTTGTCTGTGTATCTAACTCTGTCACTTTCCCTGTCTGTCTCTTTCCCTGTCTGTCTCTTTCCCTCTCTTTCCCTGTCTGTGTGTTTCCCTGTGTCTGTCTGTTTCCCTGTGTCTGTGTCTGTCTCTTTACCTGTCTTTGTCTGTCTCTTAACCTGTCTCTCTCTTTCCCTCTCTTTCCCTGTCAGTCTGTCTCTTTGTCTGTGTTTGTCTCTTTGTGTCTGTCTCTTACCCTGTCTATGTCTGTTTCTTATCCTGTCTGTGTCTGCCTCTTTCCCTGGCTGCATTGTGACACGCCAACATTCCATATAAGGGCGTGGCTGCGCATTCTTCTGAAGTTCTGGCTGCACTGTGGCTCCCAGCTCCATTCACTGTAATGGAGGCAGGTTTTTTGGTGAATAACTCTAAAGAGCGGGGTTAAAATTTCCCCTCAAAACATAGCCTATGACGCTCTCGGGGTCCAGAAGTGTGAGTGTGCAAAATTTTGTGGCTGTAGCTGCGACGGTGTGGATGCCAATCCCAGAGATACATATATACATACATACACACACACATACATACACACATTCAGCTTTATATATTAGATTTGTGCCTATTATTGGAGCCTATTTTATTTCAACCCACTTTTTCGCATCAAATTTTGACCACGCCCCTAGCCACACCCAATTGGCAGTAAGGGTCATTCAGCAGATGTCCCGGACTGTTCATTAATAGTCATAGCAGCCAGAATTTTCTTATATTTATAGAAGCGTCACTATATGACATGTTGCTTATTTGTGCCTATAAGGCCGTGTTCACACGTTGCATAAATCCTGTTTCTTCTGTTTGCACCAAACTATACAATAACAATCTTCTGTGGTTATTCTATTTTTGCTGCATTTTTGTGCCTTTTCTCCATTATTTAATGTGTTCTTGGTGCAGATGTGAATCTGCATTTTTAAGTGTTTTTTCTACTACAGAAAAACTCTGCACTTATAAAAGTATCCTGCATTTTTTTAAGTTCCACATAGAAACCTGTAGAGTGAAAAAAAAGCATCAAAACCGCAGAGTTCAGCGACATCTTTTCATGACATCTCATCCACTTTGCTTGTACATTTACACATAGCTGAATTTATGTGCAAAAAAGCAGCAGAAAACCCGGCATTTATGCTACATACAGACAAAATTGGAAGGCTTATTTTCATTTCGCCAAAAAGCGTGTGGGAGACTCCCTAAATGGAAGGAGGAAGATGCTGGGGTCAGATGAGACCAAAATTAAACTTTTTGGCCATAATGGTAAATTCTATGTCTGACACCAAACCAGCACAGCTCATCACCTTAAGAACACCATCCCCACAGTGAGACATGGTGGTGGCAGCATCTTGCATTGAGAAGGTTTTTCGGCAGCAGGGACAGGGAAAATGGTCCGAGTCAAGAGGTAGATGGATGGTGTGAAATACAGGGATATCCATTAGTAAAACCTGTTTCAGTGATTTGAGACTGGGACAGAGGTTTCACCTTCCAACAAGACAATGAGCCAGATCTTCTGCTAAATTAACACTCGAGTGGTTTAAGAGAAACATGTAAATGTATTGGAGTGGCCGAGTCACAGCCCAGACCTTAATCCAATGGAGAATCTGTGGTCAGACCTGAAGATGCTGTTCACCAGAGGAAAACATCAAACATGAAGGAGCTGGACCACTTTTGCCTTGAGGAATGGACAAAAATCCTAGCGTCAACATGTGAAAAGCTCATAGAGACTTATTTAAAATGACTGGCAGCTGTAAATCCCGCAAATGAGCCTCTACAAAGTACTGACTTTAAGGGGCTGAATACTTATGCACACTGAAGTTTTCAGTTATCTTCTCCTATTTGTTATTTGCTTCACAATAAAGAGAAAACCAAATGTTCTCAGTTGTAGGCATGAACTGATGCAAGCCCTCAAAAAAACAAACAAACCACAAAATTCCAGATTGTGGGGTAGCAAAACCGGCTAAATATCAGGGGAGTGAATACTTTTGCAAGGCACTGTATATTCATGGTATCAATTTGCCATACATTTTTATTGATGAATTTTCCCTATAACTTAGTGATAGAAAAAACACAACTAAACAAGATTTCCAGAGGCGTACAGCTCCTGGACCCGGCGCAGACATTACCAGGATCTTTTGCTTGTTTTGGACTCAATATTGTGGCAACAGAAGCACAAATGAGATTTAAACGGCCGCTCTCCGCTTTACGTACGATTGCTAACAATTCAGCGGAGCACAGATGATCCTGCCAAAGCCGTAATAAATTCCCCGAGCCCCTGCGCTCGCTGGAAACCAACAATCGAGTTCATGAAAAGCTTATTTCTGCTCGCGTGTCAGCGAGTCTTTATATCCTTTCTAGGCGATGGACTTTTTTTTTTATGCTGATTGTGAATAAAAGACAATTAGGAATCATTTTTAGAGAAGAAAAAATAAATTATCGGACGTAAACGTTTGTTTAACAATAAGAAATGGTAAATAATTCTCAACGCGAAAAATCTTGACAAAAACAAACAAAAAGGGCTTTGTGCCTGGTCCGGAATACAGATACTGCTCCAGAAGAACAGCTCTTTGTTCCTCATTGGACAAAAGGCATCAAATAATTAACAATTATTCTATTCTACATTGTACTTGTTAACGATGACCGGAGCCGGATAATACAACGAGGCCAGAAGAAGCATTCTATGTACAAAGAGCGAAACATGAAAAGCTACAATGCTAATACAGGTGAAGTGCGGAACGCCGGTAATGAGCCAAACCAAACCGGTCAAAAGAGGGTGCAATAAGGGCGCAGAAAAATAGAATAGCCCATATAGGAGGGCATAAGCTCCAATAACGAGCGTTCTGCTTCAGACAACCCTTATCACTACACACACATCATCTGCGGCAATGCGTCACAAGTAGTAGGTTACCAAGGGGAGATACCAAATGCTTTGCCTCCTCCAGCAGTTTTCGAAGAGGTGTTACCACATTTAATGCCACCAGTAGTTGCTTCATCAGGGGTGACCCCATTTTTTATAGTTCCAGCAGGACCTCCTTCATGAGTAAGGCTGACCTCATGCATTACACCCCTAGCATTAGCTTTTCCATAGTTCACTCCCTTGCCTTATACCACCAGTAGTTGCTTCCTCAAGGATGACCTCATGTATTATACTTCCAGCAGGAACAAGGGTGACCTTATACATTAACACCCTAGAAACAACTTTTCCTTAGTTTACCCCATGTGTTGCACCACCAGTAATAGCATCCTCATGGGTAACCCCATGAGGTAGGCCACCAGCAGTAGCTTGCTCAGGGTTCACTCTACAGTATACGCCACGAGCAGTAGTTTATATAGGTATCACCCCTTGCATTATGCCATAAACAGTAGTTTCCTCAGGGCTGATGCCTTGCAGAATGCCACCAGTAGAAGCTTCCTCAGGGGAGAGCCCGTGCATTAGACCACCAGCAGTAGTTTACTCAGGGTTCACCTAATGTATTGCACCACCATCAGTTGTTTCCTCAGGGGTGATCTCATGCATTATGCCACCAGTAGAAGCTTCCTCAGGGTAGAGCCTATGCGTTAGACCACCAGGAGTAATTTACTCAGGGTTCACCCAATGTATTGCACCACCATCAGTTGTTTCCTCAGGGGTGATCCCATGTATTATGCCACCAGTAGTAGCTTTCTCAGGGGTGAGCCCACGAGTTAGGCCACCAGAAGTAGCTTGCTCTGGATTCACTTCACGGTTTACGCCTTGAGCCATAGCTTACTCAGGTGTCACCCTATTCATTATGCTACAAACAGTAGTTTCCTCAGGTGTGATCCCTCGCAGAATGCAACTAGTAGTAGCTTCCTCAGGGGTGACCCGATGCATTATACTTCCAGCAGCACCTCCTTGATGAATACGGGTGACCTCATGCATTACACACCCAGCATTAGCTTTCCCATAGTTCACCCCTTGCTTTGTACCACCAGTAGTAGCTTCCTCAGGGGTGACCCCATGTCTTAGGCCACCAGCAGTAGCCTGCTGAGGGTTCACTCTACAGTTTACACCATGAGCTATAGTTTATACAGGTTTCACCCAATACATTATGCCACAAACAGTAGTTTCCTCAGGGGATGATCCCTCGCAAAATGCCACTAGTAGTAGCTTCCTCAGGGGGTGAGCCCATGAGTTGGGCCACCAGCAGTAATTTACTCAGGGTTCACCCCAGGTATTACACCTTCAACATTATGCATTATGCCACCAGCAGTAGCTTTCTTAGGAGTGTGCCCATGAGTTAGACCATCAGCAGTAGCTTTCTCGGAGTTCACTGCACATACTGTGCCACAAGCAGTAGTTTCTTTAGTGTTCACGCCATGTGTTACACCAACAACAGTAGTTTCCTCAGGTGTCATCCCATGAAGTATGCAACCAGTAGTAGCTTTATCCAGGTGGCCCAATGAGTTAGGCCACCAGAAGTAGATTGCTCATGGTTCACCCCACATTTTCTCCCTTGAGCAGTAGTTTACTCAGATTTCACGCCAAGCGTTATGCCACAAACAGTAGTTTCCTCAGGGGTGATCCCTCGCAAAATGCCACCAGTAGTAGCTTCCTCAGGGGTGAGCTCATGAGTTTGGCCATCAGCAGTAGTTATTCATTGTTCATCCCATGTATTACACCACCAACAGTAGCTTCATCAGGGATGACCTCATGAGTTAGACCACCAGCAGGAGCTTGCTTAGGGTTCACTCTGCACATTATACCACCAGTAGTAGTTTACTCGGGGTTCACCCCATGTGTTACACCACCATCGGAAGTTTCCTCATGGGTGATACCATTCAGTATGCCACCAGTAATAACTTCTTCCAGAGTGACCCTATCAATTAAGCCTCCAGAGTAGCATTCTCAGGGTTCACCCTACACATTACGCCATCAGCAGTATTTTTCCTCGGGGGTGACCCTGTCCATTGTGTCACCAGTAATAGTTTCCTCATGGGCGTTCCAACACATTATGCCAGCAGTAGTAGCTTCCTCAGGGGTTCACAC
Source organism: Anomaloglossus baeobatrachus (assembly GCF_048569485.1). Taxonomy (NCBI): domain Eukaryota; kingdom Metazoa; phylum Chordata; class Amphibia; order Anura; family Aromobatidae; genus Anomaloglossus; species Anomaloglossus baeobatrachus. The sequence continues at coordinate 931,911,800 of NC_134353.1, read as the reverse complement.
TTCACATTACTCCACCCACAGTAGCTTAGACTATTGGTTTAGTATTCTTGCTAGTTTTGGTATTAGAAGTATTAATGATATGTATTATTATTATTATTATTATTTTTATATTACTTTTAAAATATTATTTTTACGTTTTAGTACTCTTAGATTATTGCTTTAGCATTCTTGCTAGTTTTGGTATAAGTATTAGAGTTAAAAAATAATAATAATAATACTTTTTAAATACCAAAATTATTTTTATGTTGTAGTACTTTTAAGTTATTGGTTTATTATTCTTGCAAGTTTTGTTATAAGATGTATTATTAGTGCTAATTACTTTTTATTATTATTATTATTATTATTATTAATTGTATTACTTTTTAAATATTATTTTTACATTTTAGTACTTTTAGAATATTGCTTCAGTATTCTTGCTAGTTTTGGTATAACAAGTATTATGAGTGCTAAATAATAATAATAATAATAATAATATTGATACTAATAATATTTTTTAATTATATTTATGTTTTAGTACTTTTAAATTATAGGTTTATTATGTTTTGGTATAAGAGGTATTATTAGTGCTAATTATCTTTTTTTTTATTATTATTATTATTATTATTATTACTATTATATTAATGCTATTGCTTTTTAAATATTATTTTTACGTTTTAGTACTCTTAGCATATTGCTTCAGTATTCTTACTAGTTTTGGTGTAAGAATTATTATTAGTGCTAAATATTAATAATAATAATAATAATACTTTTTAAATTATTATTTTTATGATTTAGTTCTTTTAGATTATTGGTTTATTATTCTTGCAAAATTTGGTATAAGAATTATTATTAGTACTAAATAATAATAATAATAATAATAATAATAATAATAATAATACTTTTTAATTATTTTTAAGTTTTAATACTTTTAGATTACTGGTTTCTTATTCTTGCAAGTTTTGGTATAAGAAGTATTATTATTAGTCTTATATAATAATAATAATATAATACTACTACTACTACTACTACTACTACTACTACTACTACTACTAATAATAATAATAATAATAATAATAATAATAATAATAATAATAATTTTTAATGATTATTTATTAGGTTTTAGTACTTTTAGATTGTTGGTTTATTATTCTTGCGAGTTTTGGTATAAGAAGTATTATTAGTGCTAATTATTATTATTATTATTAGTAGTAGTAGTAGTATTAATAGTAGTAGTACATATATTTATGTTGTTACTTTTTAATTATTATTTATATTTTGTTATTACTCTTAGATTACTGCTTTATTATTCTTGCGAGTTTTGGTATAAGAAGTATTATTAGTGCCAATTATTATTATTATTAGTAGTAGTAGTAGTAGTAGTAGTATATATATTTATGTTGTTAGTTTTTAATTATTATTTATATTTTTTTATTACTCTTACATTACTGATTTATTTTTCTTGCTAGTTTTGGTATAAGAATAGTGATATTTATTATTTTTTTATTTATTTTTTTTCTATTATTATTTCATTTTTTATCATCATTACTGTTTTATAGCCTTTTTTTACTCCTATTATTCTGCATACAAAATGTTGCACTCAGCATTTCGCTCTTTTGAAGCTGAAAGTAAACAGTATGACGAACACTTTGCACAAGATGATGGATTCCTGGAACAAGGTCGATCTTTCGCCTGAATCTTAAATCAAAGTTATTGATCCTTGCTTGCTCCTGGAGCACCACAGGTCACATGTGAACCTCTGGGCTCTTCTGGACGTGTCTGCTGCACGGATTCCAGATTGTAGCTGCAGTTATCGCTCCTTCTCTCCTCTGCGTCTCCGCTTTGAAGCCTCTGGGATATCTGTAGGATGCTTTGTGAGGCTTAAATGTTACGCTTCCTAATGCATGTATTATTAATGGAGGAAGAGATTCCAGACTGTTGCTTCTTTTTATGGCTGTGGAGGTCATTATATGTTCATATCTTATTTATAAAGGTAAAGCTGCCTCATATATTGGAGACATATAGGTATAACCCATGTATCACGTAGTGTGCGCACAAGTAGAAGAATAGCAAACTTGATATTGTAGACATTTCATTTATTTCTTGTTAGCATTGTTTGGACATATTTTGGTCTCTTTTTTTATATATATTAACCCTCAGAAGGGGTCATCCACTTTTTTTTAAAATATTGATGTCCAATCTGTAGCATAAGCCATCAATACCAGATCAGCGGGTGGGTTGAGAACCCAGAATCATTACTCAGCTGTTATGGCGGCAATCGGATTGAAAAAGAGAGGATTCTGAGATAATGTAGGAGAATGCAGAAAATTAGTTGGGGGAACATAAAGAGTTAAAGTAGAGAGTTATTGTAGCAGAATGTGAAGAGTTAATGTAGAGAGATAAAGAGAACCTGTTAGCACAGTTGTGTAATGGGAAGTAAAGACTGTAACACTGATCACATTGATACATTTGGTGCAGTAATCCGCTTTGTGGTTCTTCTTTAATCAGCATTTGAAGTTTTCTGCTAGTTAGAGTTGGGTGCACAGGGGCCGGACTGTGCACTTGGCCTTCTCCTCCCTGTCTGTGATTCCCTAGCCCCTCCTCCTGCCTTCAGTCTGTGATTCCCTGGCGTCTCTGCCTGCCTCTAGTCTGTGATTTCCCAGCCCCTCCACCTGCCTCTGACCTATGCTGAGACTTCAAACAGACAGGAGGCAGGCAGAGGAGCAAGGGAATCACATACTAGAGGCAGGCAGAGACACCAGGGAATCACAGACTGGAGGCAGGCAGAGAGGCTGGGGAATCACAGACAGAAGGCAGGAGGAGGGGCCTAAAAATCACAGACTGGAGTCAGGCATAGAGGCCAGGGAATCACAGACTGGAGGCAGGCATAGAGTTCAAGGAATCACAGACTGGAGGCAGGTAGAGGGGCCAGGGAATCACAGACTGGAGGCAGGCAGAGAGGCAAGGGAATCACAGACTGGAGGCAGGCATAGAGTCCAAGGAATCACAGACTGGAGGCAGGTAGAGGGGCCAGGGAATCACAGACTGGAGGCAGGCAGAGAGGCCAATGAATCACAGACCAGAGGCAAGCAGAGAGGCTGGGGAATCACAAATGGAAGGCAGAGGGGCCAGGGAATCACAGACCAGAGGCAGGCAGAAAGGCTGAGGAATCACAGACCGGAGGCATAGGGGCCAGGGAATCACAGACTGGAGCCAGGCAGAGAGGCTGGGGAATCATAGACTGGAGGCAGGCAGAGAGGCTGGGGAATCATAGACTGGAGGCAGGCAGAGGGGCTGGGGAATCATAGACTGGAGGCAGGCAGAGAGGCTGGGGAATCACAGACAGGGAGGCAGGCAGAGAGGCTGGGGAATCACAAACTGGAGGCAGGCATAGAGTTCAAGGAATCAGAGACTGGAGGCAGGCAGAGAGGCAAGGAAATCACAGACTGGAGGCAGGCATAGAGTCCAAGGAATCACAGACTGGAGGCAGGTTGAGGGGCCAGGGAATCACAGACTGGAGGCAGGCAGAGAGGCAAGGGGATCACAGACTGGAGGCAGGCATAGAGTCCAAGGAATCACAGACTGGAGGCAGGTAGAGGAGCCAATGAATCACAGACCAGAGGCAGGCAGAGAGGCTGGGGAATCACAAATGGAAGGCAGAGGGGCCAGGGAATCACAGACCAGAGGCAGGCAGAAAGGCTGAGGAATCACAGACCGGAGGCATAGGGGCCAGGGAATCACAGACTGGAGCCAGGCAGAGAGGCTGGGGAATCATAGACTGGAGGCAGGCAGAGAAGCTGGGGAATCATAGACTGTAGGCAGGCAGAGAGGCTGGGGAATCATAGACTGGAGGCAGGCAGAGAGGCTGGGGAATCATAGACTGGCGGCAGGCAGAGAGGCTGGGGAATCATAGACTGGAGGCAGGCAGAGGGGCTGGGGAATCATAGACTGGAGGCAGGCAGAGGGGCTGGGGAATCACAGACTGGAGGCAGGCAGAGAGGCTGGGGAATCACAGACTGGAGGCAGGCAGAGAGGCCAGGGAATCACAGACAGGGAGGCAGGCAGAGATGCCAGGGCATCACAGACAGGGAGGAGAAGACCCACTGTACAGTCCGGCCCTTGTGCACCAAAATCTGATTAGCAGGAAACTTCAAATGTTGATTAACGTAGAGAGTTAATTTAGTAAAATGCAGATAGTTAATGTAGAGAGTTAATGTAGGAGAATGTAAAGAGTTAATGCAGGAAAATAAAGAGAGTTAATGTAGACAGTTAAAAATGCAATTATGTAAAGGAGGGAGTATCTTTTTCTAGAGAACCAACCTTATAGGATTTCAAAGAGAGCTGTGCAATTCACAATTTCTCCTGCGGAGGCACTATAGGAGACTTAATCACTGAATTCCAGGTTAATTTGCAGATTACTGCTGATTGCCGGAGATCACAATAGAGGGATCAGATAAGGATTCTTATGTCTCATTTAGATGAGACAATAATTGGCAAACAAGTGTTTATAGGAATTCTTGTTCCTCACTATCTGCCTGATAATCAGGCCTGCAAACAACCCGATGACTGAGCAAAAGGCTCTTTCTTTGGAAGCAATTAATATGAGACATTCTTTAAAATCTTTATTATCGGCGGCATATTGTCCCAAACATGTGATGCGCTGCTGATAGCCATTATATCCTATGTGCACAGAACGATCATATTAACGATTGTTCTGTGTGCATAGAAATGTTGCATCAGACTACACTGTTTGTTTGTAGTCTGTTACCATGGAGACACAGAGCAAACTAGTTATTATTTACAAAGTTGCCTACTGATGAGGGCAAAAGCTTTTCACAACTTGACAAACAAGGAAAATTCGAGGACTTAAGGGTACTTTACACGCTGCGATATCGGTATCGATATCGCTAGCGAGCATACCCGCTCCCGTCGGTTGTGCGTCACGGGCAAATCGCTGCCCGTGGCGCACAACATTGCCCGGACCCGTCACACACTTACCTTCCTAGCGACGTCGCTGTGACCGGCGAACCGCCTCCTTTCTAAGGGGACGGTTCGTTCGGCATCACAGCGACGTCACTAAGCGGCCGTCCAATAGAAGCGGAGGGGCGGAGATGATCGGGACGTAACATCCCGCCCACCTCCTTCCTTCCGCATTGCTGGCGTGACGCTGGTACGGTGAGGTTCCTCGTTCCTGCGGTGTCACATATAGCGGTGTGTGCTGCCGCAGGAACGACGAACTTCATCACTACTCACCTGCCAACGATTTTTGGTGTTGGAGCGACCTCTCCAGTACCAACGATTTTTGCCTCTTTTGCGATCGTTTAAGGTCGCTCAGAGGTGTCACACGCTGCGATGTCGCTAACAACGCCGGATGTGCGTCACAAACACCGTGACCCCGAAGATATATTGTTAGCGATGTCGCAGCGTGTAAAGCACCCTTTAGGCTTCAATTTCCATGTGGAGAAGACAACAAATCCACAGAAAATACTCATGTACAAGCAGATTTTGCACTATATTGCAAAAATCAATAGTAAAGCCATAATATACAAGGCTGGTTGTAAATTTTGAAATTCACAGCTCGTGAGTGCAGTTTTTTTCCACAGTAGTTTGTTGGACACTAAAGGCCCCGTTACACGCAAAAGCGATCGCACCCGCCCCCGTCGTTTGTGCGTCACGGGCGATTAGTTGGCCGTGGCACACAAAGTCGGTAACACCCGTCAAAAGTACTTACCTCCCGGACGACGTCGCTGTGGGCGGCGAACATCCACTTCCTGATGGGGGAGGGACAATCGGCGTCACAGCGACATCACAAAGCCGCCGGCCAATAGAAGCGGAGGGGCGTAGATGAGCGGAACGTAAACATCCCGCCCACCTCTTTCCTTCCGCATTGCCGGCGGGACACAGGTAAGAGGTGTTCATCGTTCCCGGGGTGTCACACGTAGCGATGTGTGCTGTCCCGGGAACGATGAACAACCGGAGCACAGAAGGAGGGACGATATTATGAAAATGAACGACGTGTCAACGAGCAACGATAAGGTGAGTATTTTTACTCGTTCACAGCCGTTCGTTGGTGTCACACGCTACGATATCTCTAACGATGCCGGATGTGCGTCACTAACGACGTGACCCCGACGACATATCGTTAGATATATCATCCCGTGTAACGGGGCCTTAACAGTGTGAATGGGACGTATATTTTCTGCTTGTGTTGCCTCCCATTAGGTTGAAAGAAGCCAATCAGTGTTGGGATCCACAATGATCGGTTGTGATCTATGGGGAAACTTGGCTGTAGATATTTAATATTTCTGCAGCACCTCTAGTGGGGAAATGAAGTATTACACATTGTGCATTGATATCAATGGGGTGCTTGTATATTGCTGGACAGAAGACGTCCTCCAGGGTGAGAGATGCTCCTTGAAACTTTAGTAATAATGGGTTATATGATAATGGACAACCCATTAATATCTGAGTGGAAGGGAATGTGGAGTCCTAGATTATACATGCACCTTCATGGAGCGGGAAGGTCGTCTGCCGTCTGAATCTAGGTCGTCAATAAATTGAGATTTATCACAAAGGTCAAATCTTTTTACAGTATAAAATGTCCCCTCCCCAGGCGTTCTCCATATGACGTTGGATCCATACAGTCTGGATGTCCTCCAGCTTATCAGCCTGATATCTGCGGCTGTGACCGTCATACTTCCCATCATGGCTCCTGTGTATAATGACAGCTAGGCTGGATCTGTTTTTAAACAAATACCCATTGAATTTAATGGGCTCCCTTGAGACTGTGCTTCTCTTACCGGCTAAAAGCATGAAGCCTGATGGAAATACAGACGGACCCTAATTATGAGTATGACCTATCTACCCCTAACTGTCCAAATCAATGAATGTAAAAGTAAGGCTCTGTTCACACTGCATTTAAGGCTTAGTAATAGAAAATAATTCTAAACATATGGCCCTAATTTCAGTAACTGTATTTCTACACTTATCTACTACCCTTAAAAAAGTCAGTGACTTGAAGAAATGGCCAGAATTTTGATCATGTCCTCCACTTTGGGGAAGATTGGTACTTTTTAAAGGGGTTGTCCAGGCATAGGTATTTGGTAATCTATTGCAGCACCGGCGTCCCTACAGGGATACTGACTTACTCTCCACCCCGGCTGGGCCCCATACTCCCCTGCTGCCGCACAGCCTCCCATGTGTGTTGTTGCCTCCTTCCCTCCCGGGCTCTGTACATACCACACAGGGTTCTCGGGAGTGCAGCTAAGATGCGCGCGCGCACACCGGTCATCTTCTTAAAGTACCAGCTTGCTATTTCAAGGAAATCCCTCTCAGCCTATAGCTAAGAGACACAGTGTATTTAAGGCACCCTCCCATGAGGGGAGGTGCCTGCGTAACACCTTCAGTTAGTTAGTCAGTCTGCTACCTAGCTAGTTGTCAGTTCTTAAGCTCCTTTCCTGTTATCTCTGTGCCTGTCTCCAGTACATGCATTCCCATATCTGTGCACCCCTGCCGTGCCCACCATTCCTGTCCGTACCCGCCTGTCCAGCCTGCATCAGTCACTCCTCCTGTAGCCATCTACTCCTGAGTCCATCACCTGTCCTGGTGCTCAGCTGCCAAAGTCTCTGCCATTGGCCTGGGAGTGGTACCTGGCATATGCCTCATGGTAGGAGCTTAGTTAAGCCCCTCCCACTAAAGGGTAAGCTCAGATCCCCCCCTTTGGTTCAGTGGGTCCACTAATCTCGCTTGTCGCCACTACACTGGCCGTGAGTGATACACCTATGCAAGGAGTAGGTCTTCAGGAACAGATTAGAGGGGATTCATCATGCAGTGCCCACACTGATCAGTTTGTTTTTTTTTTGCTCCAGCAGCAGAAACATGTCAACTAGAGACAAGCGGACCCATGAAAGTTCGGTTCAGTGGGTTCAGGTGGACTTTACATAAAGTTCGGTTTGGAACCCAGACTTGCCCTGAACCAAAATGGAAGTCACTAATTGGGCAGTTTGGGTCTCCACGCACATGCAGCCAGCCATAAACAGATCACTTCCGGGGGCAGGTGGGCGAGGGTTTTCCATTTATTTTTTGTTTGGTGCGTCCTACATCAGAGGCAGGCAGCAGACAGGGGCGGGAATAACTAGCAAAACCCGACCCACCTATTAGATTTTTCGTTGCACCTCTCCTCCAATAACAGTGCATTTCACAGACTTTACTTGCCTGTTTGTTTAAAAGTATACATCCGATCTCACAACTAAAGGTATGTATAGAATCAGCATGATAGCACCAGTATAGCACTGGCTTAGTTTATATATGAAAATCCTTGTGGGTAGTCCTCTTTAACCTCTTCATGACTAAGGATGTACCGGTACGTCCTAAATCATGAAGGGGTGATCGCTGGAAGCTGCTGCGGTGAGCCAGTGGTGATCCCTGCACATGTCTGCTGATTTGAACAGCAGACGTGTGCCTCACAGGCGCAGGTGGATCGTCGATCCACCCACGCCAGTTAACTCCTTTGATCGTGCTGTCAAAATGTGACAGCGTGATTTAAATGGCTGTGGCGGGGAAATCGCCTTTCCCTGCTGCCATTGGAAGCCCCATGATGTGATCACTGGGAGCCGATGGGTTATGTGAGCAGTGGCTCTAACAGGAATGCTGCATTTCTCCTGATTAGAGCTGTGCAGCTCTGATCAAGAGAAATAAATCAGCGATCAGACTGCTGGTCCTTATAGTCCCCTAGGGGGCCTAGTAAAATAAAATAAAAGTAAAAAAAGTTTTAAAAAATTAAAAAAAAATAAACTAAAAGTTCAAATCACCTTTCATTTGCCCCATTGAAAACTAAAGGGTTAAAATATAAATCCCCAATCTATCAAAATATGAAATCAATTAATTTGATGGGTAAACGGCGCAGCGGCAAAAAATTACAAAGGCCAAAATAAATTTTTTTATTTTTCGCAAATTTTGTGCAAAATACAATAACAGGCGATCAAAACGTAGCAACTGTGCAAACATGGTGCCATTGAAAACATCATCTCAAGACTCTAAAAATAAGCTATCAGTGAGTTCCATACTCTGAAAAATGAGAGCGCTACAGGTTGTGGAAAAAGGTGCAAAAAGTGCGCCACTTTTTTTGGACAAACTTCTGTATTTTTTTAAACCCCTTAGATACAAGTAAACCTATACATGTTTGGTGTCTACGAACTTGTACTGACCTGAGGCATCACACCGAAACATCCGCTTTATAATATAGTGAACACAGTGAATAAAATACCCCAAAAACCATTGCGCAATCGCACTTTTTTTTTTACAATTTTTCTTGCACGTTTTTCAGTACACTATATGGTAAAACTCATGATTTCATTTAAAAGTACAACTCGTCCCGCAAAAAATAAGTCCTGATATGGCAAGATTGACGGAAAAAATAGAAAAAAAGTTACGGCTTTCGGAAGAAGGGGAGCAAAAAAACAAAAACGGAAAATCGCCCGGGGTTGAAGGGGTTAATAAATTTTGCAAAAGAAAGTTTGGATCCATGACAAATACATTTTTTTTTGCCTCGTGTAAAATTCAATTCATTAGCATTGTTCTGCTCTTTGCAGATTTTGAAATCCGCATTAAAAATCAGCGGAAACGTGCCGTGCCTTGACCTCGGCTTTAGACACTTTCTCCTCCAAAAAGATGTCCTTCATTCCATATTTGCAATTGCAAGCCTGAATAATGTCGGCACAGTCTTCAGACGAGATCCCAGAACACCGGCGCATGTGGTGCCCTAACACATCCGTCCCATGGGAACATTCCGGAATTTGTTTGCCGGCGCAATCCGCAGACTATTTTCCCTTTTCCTCATTTTTCAAGTTAACTAATGGAATATGACAGGTGTCACTTGTAACGGAGAAACGAATGAAGCTTGCATCGCAGTTGTCACTTAGTTTCCAGATGGTAAAAACAATATTGATTTTCAAAAAAAAAAATAGGACCAACCAGTTATTTTCTGTATCGATTCCCCAGATTCTGGTGGAGGCTAATTGCTTAGAGATGAACACTTGTTTTCGAGAGCTGTGTGAATCGTGTATCAAAGAGTTCTATGTAGTAGTTTCCGTGCAAAGGACCATATTTTACCGTTTGTAAGATGCACTTTCCCCCCCCCCCCAAAACTGGGGAAAAAATGGAGGTGCCTCTTACAAACCGCATATGACTCACCGGGGCAGCAGTGGTGGAGCAAAGTTGGGCATATGGAGGACTCAGAGGGGGGGTCACTGCAGTGGAGCAGCTCAGGAGGGTCAGTGTGCGGCAGCGGAAGGTTAAGCATACTCCGGGCTCGTGGGGTGTTTTCGCGGCAGGCTCCATAGATCTGCCGGCATGCTTGGAGGAGAAGGTGTCGTGGCTTAAGAGAGTCAGTGAGCGGCAGCGGTGGGTCAGCGATAAAGTGGGCTCATGGGTTGTCTCAGTGGTGGGCACCAATGATCTGCCTGGGAACTACAAGCTGGTTTGATTCACTGGTGGTTGACACAATGGACTTCAAGAAAATAGCCCATGCACCGCCTCGGCCATTTTCTTGTGCCTCAAGAGGGTCAGTGTGTGGAGGGTCGGCGATACTGTGGGCTTGTAGGGTGTCACGGCGGTAGGCACCATTGATCTGCCTGCAAGCTCGGAGGAGGGGGTATTGCGGCTCAAGAGGGTCAGTGTGTGGCAACGGAGGGTCAGTGATAATGCAGGCTCATGGGGTGTCGTGACGGTGGGCACCATTGATATGCTGCGGGACTGTGGGCTGCTTTGATTCACTGGCAGTTGATGCAATGGACTTCAAGAAAATGGCCTACGCGCCACCTCTGCCATTTTCTTGAAGTTTATTGCGTCAACCACTGGAGATCCAATGGAACCCGCAGTCCTTCTGCAGATCAATGGCTCCCACTGCCGAGACACCCCATGAGCCTATATTGTCGCCGACCCTCCGTTGCCGCACACTAACCCTTTTGAGACGTGACACCCCGTCCTCCAAGCTTGCAGGCAGATCAATGGTGCCCACCACCGTGACATCCCACAAGCCCACAGTATCGCCGGCTCTCCGCACACTGACACTCTTGAGCCGCGACACCTCTTACACCGAGCTTGCAGCATCGCCAACCCTCTTGAGCCATGACACCCTTCCTCCAAGCCCGCAGCATCGCCAACCCTCTTGAGCCACAACACCCCTCCTCCGAGCCCACAGCATCGCCTACCCTGCCTCCTGTGACCTTCATGAGCCGCCCCACCACCGCCGCTCCTCCCTGGGGAGCTAATATAAAAGGCGCTACGATTATAAGATGAACCCTCATTTTAACAGTAAAAATTATTTTTTTCCGATTTTCCTGCTTCAAATTTGGGGTGCGTCTTATAATCCGGTGCGTCTTATAAAACGAAACTTACGTTATATATTGCATAACATGGATGAGAATGTATATGTATCTGTGCTATTCCTACCCCTACGGCCAAAAATATATTTTCCAAGTGGAATGAGAATTTTTGGCTCTTTTTCCGGTACTAGCCAAAGTCCATCGTTATGGATTTTGCTCCAGAATCGCTGCAGATGCTTAATTTGTCCAATAAAAAAGGAGGATTATTTTTAGCCGAATGAAACAAACAAAAATTTATCCCCAGCTTTATTTCAGGGATGTGATTTCCAGTTCTCATTTGCATAAATTAGCATGCGTGTGATTGTTCGGTAATTGTCGGCATTTTGGACCAAGCGGCTGTTTATTGTCATTTCGGAAAGCGCTTCAGAAACATTTGTGAGATTTCATACGTTGCCGTCTCGGTAGGACAAACAAGAGGTTCTTACATGACGAGTCGTCATAAAGAAAGACCGGTGTGACTGAAAGATACTGTATTTACAGAAACGAATGGCATCACACAGCTCTTCCCAAAGAATACTGCCATTCTGTGCCGACAAATAGTGCAACAAGTACAATGCACTCATAGTATGTCTCATATCAATGGAATAATATTCTATCAGGTGTTATAATATCACAGCTGAAACTTTGACACATGCGATTGCTCATTTCAAGGACACACAAGGACACACAAGTACATATCTGTAAAATGCAAACAATTGTTAACAGGCATCTCCATACTATGCGTCATACATCTAACGTGCTTAGTAGAGATGAGCGAACCGGTCCCGGTTCGGCTCGAGGCCGGTTCGCCGAACGGAGGTCCCGTTCGAGTTCGGCTCGTCGAACGTTCGACGAACCGAACTTGAACTGCATAGGAAACAATGGCAGGCAATCACAAACACAGAAAAACACCTAGAAAACACCCTCAAAGGTGTCCAAAAGGTGACAAACAACTCAATCACATGGGAAAGTGACAAGGACATATACTCATGCGAAAACAAAACAGCTGGACAAGGAAAAAGAGGAGGACACACAGATATAGGCATGGCACGCCCTTCTAAAGTCATGTAAAACACCGCAAGGTGAGTCCAAGCGGAGTCTCCCTTTTTTCCAAAAATTGGGCCCCACACACACCCACCCCTTCAGTGGCAGCAGTTGTGCCCCAGTTGTACACTTCACAGCTACATTTGCATCAAGCACATTCAAAAATACGCCATTCTTATCCGTCCCCAGGATGACACCGGGGTAGGTAGCAAAGTCTTTCCTGATCCCAGCTCTGTTCATCTTGGCTTCTTTTAAAAACACAGCAAGCAAGGGTTACTCCAAGCGGAGTCTCCCTTTTTTCCAAAAATTGGGCCACACAGACACCCACCCCATCAGTGGCAGCACTTGGGCCCTAGTTGCAAACAGGATGTTTTGATTTGCATCAAGCACATTCAAAAATACGCCATAATTAACCGTCCCCAGGATGACACCGGGGTAGGTAGCAAAGTCTTTGCTGACCCATGACTTGTTCATCTTGGCTTCTTTTAAAAACAATGTAAGCAAGGGTTACTCCAAGCGGAGTCTCCCTTTTTTCCAAAAATTGGGCCCCACACACACCCACCCATTCAGTGGCAGCACTTGTGCCCTAGTTGTACATTTCACAGCTAGATTTGCATCAAGCACATTCAAAAATACGCCATAATTAACCGTCCCCAGGATGACACCGGGGTAGGTAGCAAAGTCTTTCCTGATCCCAGCTCTGTTCATCTTGGCTTCTTTTAAAAACAATGTAAGCAAGGGTTACTCCAAGCGGAGTCTCCCTTTTTTCCAAAAATTGGGCCCCACACACCCACCCATTCAGTGGCAGCAGTTGTGCCCCAGTTGTACACTTCACAGCTACATTTGCATCAAGCACATTCAAAAATACGCCATTCTTATCCGTCCCCAGGATGACACCGGGGTAGGTAGCAAAGTCTTTCCTGATCCCAGCTCTGTTCATCTTGGCTTCTTTTAAAAACACAGCAAGCAAGGGTTACTCCAAGCGGAGCCTCCCTTTTGTCCAAAAATTGGGCCACACACACACCCACCCCTTCAGTGGCAGCACTTGGGCCCTAGTTGCAAACAGGATGTTTTGATTTGCATCAAGCACATTCAAAAATACGCCATAATTAACCGTCCCCAGGATGACACCGGGGTAGGTAGCAAAGTCTTTGCTGAACCATGACTTGTTCATCTTGGCTTCTTTTAAAAACAATGTAAGCAAGGGTTACTCCAAGCGGAGTCTCCCTTTTTTTCCAAAAATTGTGCCCCACACACACCCACCCATTCAGTGGCAGCACTTGTGCCCTAGTTGTACACTTCACAGCTAGATTTGCATCAAGCACATTCCAAATCCACAAGCATTTACTCTCCCCAGGATGACACAGGGGTTGTAAATTCCTTCTGGATCCATGACTTGTTCATTTTGATGAACGTCAGTCTGCCCACATTGTCACTGGACAGACGCGTGCGCTTATCTGTCAGCACACACCCAGCAGCACTGAAGACACGTTCAGAGACAACGCTGGCAGCTGGACACGACAAAATCTCCAAGGCGTAACTGGAGAGCTCTGGCCATTTTTCTAGGTTTGAAGCCCAAAAGGAGCAAGGCTCCAGTTGCACAGTCATGGCATCGATGTTCATTTGGAGATACTCCTGTATCATCCTCTCCAGCCGTTGACTATGTGTCAGACTTGTTGTTTCTGGTGGCCTTGCAAAGGAGGGTCTAAAAAAATTATGAAAAGATTCCATAAAATTGCTGTTACCAGCACCAGATACGGTCCTACTGGTACGGGTAGACTGTTGAAGATGACGAGACCGTCCCATGTTTGTCAAGTTACAACTGGGAGATTCCCTCCCTGCACCTGCACGGTTGTTTGGTGGAAAAGCCGAGCTAAGATCGAGTAACAGCTTCTGCTGATACTCCTGCATATGTGCGTCCCTTTCTATGGCTGGAATTATGTCACAAAATTTGGACTTGTACCGGGGATCTAATAGTGTGGCAATCCAGTAGTCATCATCACTTCTAATTTTGACAATACGACTGTCATGTTGGAGGTAGTGCAACAAAAAGGCACTCATGTGTCTTGCGCAGCCATGCGGACCAAGTCCACGCTGTGTTTGTGGCATAGAGGTGCTAACCGTTCTTTCTTCCTCTGACATCTCCCCCCAACCTCTTTCAACTGAAATTTGACCAAGGTCTCCCTCATCTGCTGAGTCTTCCATGTCCATGGACACTTCGTCCTCCATTTCTTCATGTTCTCCTGCACCTTGCTCAACATTTCGCCTGCTACTATGCGCCCTTGTCGATCCCTGTCCCCCATGGTCCCATGCCTGCTGCGTTGGTGATGATGAACGTCTGGACCTTGGTGATGTTGTTGTCCCTTGCGCATATGAATCCTCCTGTAGTTCCTCCCCTTCATGTTGTCCCACCCCCTGACTCCGAATAGTGTTTAGCGTGTGCTCCAGCATGTAAATGACTGGAATCGTCATGCTGATAATGGCATTGTCAGAGCTAAACATATTCGTCGCCATGTCGAAACTGTGCAGAAGGGTGCATAGGTCCTTGATCTGAGACCACTCCATCAGGGTGATCTGCCCCACCTCTGCATCTCGTTGGCCCAGGCTATACGTCATGACGTATTGCACCAGGGCTCTGCGGTGCTGCCACAGTCGCTGTAACATGTGGAGAGTTGAATTCCAGCGTGTCGCCACATCGCATTTCAGGCGATGAACCGGCAGGCCGAAAGACTTCTGGAGCGATGCAAGTCGCTCTGCTGCGGCGCTTGAACGGCGGAAGTGAGCAGACAGTTTTCGTGCCCTGTTCAGAAGGCCATCTAGGCCGGGATAGTGTGTTAAAAATTGCTGGACGACAAGGTTCAACACGTGAGCCATACAAGGTACGTGTGTCACCTTGCCCAGGCGAAGGGCCGCACCCAGGTTTGCAGCATTGTCGCACACGGCCTTACCAGGCTGCAGGTTGAGTGGAGACAACCATTTATTAAACTCGGACCGCAGAGCTGACCACAACTCCTCAGCTGTGTGACTCTTATTCCCAAGACATGCCAAGCTAAAGACTGCCTGATGCCGTTGCGCTCTGCTGCCAGCATAGTAATGAGGGGTGCGTGATTCCTTCTGCGCAGTGAGAACGCTGGTGGCCTGACCAGGCAGGCTTGGGGCGGAGGTGGAGGACCCAGATGAGGTGGAGGATGCAGAAGCAGTGGCGGAACTTGGACAGACAGAGGATTGACACACAAGTCGTGGGGACGGCAAGACTTGTGCAGCAGACCCTTCACCATCTATCACCATAGTTACCCAGTGCCCAGTCAGCGACATGTAACGTCCCTGTCCATGCTTACTGGTCCAAGTATCGGTGGTGAAATGCACCCGTTCACACACAGAGTTTCTCAAGGAAGCGGTGATGTTGTGTGCGACATGCTGGTGTAGCGCGGGCACACCTTTCTTAGAGAAGTAGTGGCGACTAGGCATCTGGTACTGGGGCACAGCGACAGACATAAGGTCTCTAAAATCCTGTGTGTCCACTAGGCGGAAAGGCAGCATTTCGGTAGCCAACAGCTTACAGAGGGATAGAGTCAACCTCTTAGCTTTGTCATGGGTCGCAGGAAGTGGCCTTTTATTTGACCACATCTGAGGGACAGAGATCTGGCTGCTGTGTGTAGACGGTGTTGAGTAGGGTGTCCCTGGAAAAATGCAGGTTTGTGAGGAAAGGGCAGGCGGAGACATGATGTTGCCTTCATCCAACGTTGGTGCTATCGATGTCTGAGAGAGCTGTACACACTCACTTGTTTCCCCTTCCAAACCAACTGACGACCTACCAAGCAAACTGCCTGTTGCGGTTACAGTGGTGGAAGTTGTGCGTGGAAAAACAGGTGTGACAGCTGTCCCCACAGTCCTAGAAGATGAAGAGCGCGCGGATGCACTGGAAGGGGCAGGCGGTGGATGGTTCGCTCCGCTAGGCCGCATTGCAGCACGGTGAGCTTCCCACCGGGACCTATGATATTTATTCATGTGACGATTCATGGAAGAAGTTGTCAAACTGCTGAGGTTTTGACCTCTACTAAGAGAATCATGACAAAGTTTACAGATCACATAATTTGGGCGAACTTTTTCTATGTCAAAAAAGGACCAGGCTAGGCAAGGCTTAGAGGCCATGCGACCTGTTGATCCACCCCGAATAATGCTCATAGGCAGAGTGGTGGCTGAGGATGCAGTTGTAGACGTGCTACCAGTGCTCCGACTCTGTCCAGGAAGGCGCAAGGTAACTTCGTCGTCGGTTGCATCCTCCTCCACCGCCTCTGTTGACCTCCTCGAGTGTCTGACTGTGGGTTGACAGTAGGTGGGATCTAGAACTTCATCATCAATTGTTGTGTTTGCACTCCCCTCCCCCTCAGACCGAGCCTCTTCTTGCCCTGACCGAATATTTAAGTTGTCATCCCAATCGGGTATCTGCGTCTCATCTTCATCAGTATGTTCCTCATTGTCTATAACCACAGGTGTTACAGTTTGTGACAAAGGGTCAACATTATGCTCAGAAACGTGGTCCTCACGGCCTGAATCAGAGTCACAAAGGTTCTGGGCATCACTGCAGACCATTTCCTGTTCTGTACTCACTGTAGCTTGGGAGCAGACCTCTGATTCCCAGGCTATAGTGTGACTGAACAGCTCTGCAGACTCAGCCATCTCAGTTCCACCATACTGTGCAGGGCTGATGGAGACTTCAGAGCTGGGAGAAAGCAAGTTTGATTGGGATGACAACTCAGAGGACTGGTGTTTTTTGGATGCGGTACTTGAAGTGGCTGAGAGGGCACTTGTTGGACCACTTGAGATCCATTCAAGCATTTTCCTTTTTTGCCCATCATCTACCTTTGTTCCTGTTGTTCGTGTCCGTAAAAAAGGGAGCACATCGGATTGTCCACGGTAAGTAGTAGACATCTTACTTTTGCTGGTAGATGGTCTATCTTCAGCAGATGATAATGGAGCTTTGCCACCTTCCCCACGGACAAAACCTTTTTTGCCTTTTCCACCACGCCTCTTCCCCTTTCCACCAGCATCTGTCATTTTGCCACTCATGTTGATTGCGACAAGATTGTGGACTGAAAATGTGGTAGTAAAAATTGAGAGGTGGTGTAGATTGCAGTGGTGGTCTAGCTTTATTAACAGCAGAATAATAAAGAATAAATATCCCTGACAATGCAACTACGGCCCTTAAACTGGCAGCATCAATTGCTAGTATAATGGCTTAGTTATAATGAGTTGGAGTGTGCAATGCAGGCAGATGCGCTCTGCAAATGTCTTTGCACTAGTGGGACTATAGCAAAGTCCAATAGCCACGTATAGGATGCCACTAGGTACACTGAGTGTTTGCTAGTATAATGGCTTAGTTATGAGTTGGAGTGTGCAATGCAGGCAGACGCGCTCTGCAAATGTCTTTGCACTAGTGGGACTATAGCAAAGTCCAATAGCCACAGATAGGATGCCACTAGGTACACTGAGTGTTTGCTAGTATAATGGCTTAGTTATGAGTTGGAGTGTGCAATGCAGGCAGATGCGCTCTGCAAATGTCTTTGCACTAGTGGGACTATAGCAAAGTCCAATAGCCACAGATAGGATGCCACTAGGTACACTGAGTGTTTGCTAGTATAATGGCTTAGTTATGAGTTGGAGTGTGCAATGCAGGCAGACGCGCTCTGCAAATGTCTTTGCACTAGTGGGACTATAGCAAAGTCCAATAGCCACAGATAGGATGCCACTAGGTACACTGAGTGTTTGCTAGTATAATGGCTTAGTTATAATGAGTTGGAGTGTGCAATGCAGGCAGATGCGCTCTGCAAATGTCTTTGCACTAGTGTGACTATAGCAAAGTCCAATAACCATGTGTCGCCCTGGGCAAGCCAGGGGACACAGGTCACACACCACCACACTCCACATCCCAGGTAGGCACACCTAAGCTGAACCAAAAATCCTTGTTGCCTTCCTCCAGGAGTCTGATGATGCACACCAGGGGGTGGGCCAGGCGGTTGGCTCCGCCCACCAAGGAGCTCACAGCTCTGGAGGCAGGAAGTGTCAGGCAGATTAGCCCAGGGAGGGCAAGTGTAAACAACGAAGTGAAAGTAAGGAGAGAAAGAGTAGTAAAGGAGGAAAGCAAGAAGTGGTGACAGAGCAGAGAGTGTGCAAAGCCTGAGAGCCCAGCTTTGTGTAGGGCCAGAACAGCAAGGTCAGCGACGGCGGTGACTGTCCGGAGGGGGACCGTTTGGAAGTTCCTGGAAGGACCCCGTTGGCTGTGTGCCCGGTGGTCTGGAGCAGTGTTCCGAAGGACAGTCAGCACCAGGGCAGGGGCCTCTCGGACCCCGGCAAGGCTAGGAGTCGCCAAATTTGCCGAATCCGTCAGTGAAGGGGACGTAGATTCCCCCAACAACCAAGTCCCGATTGAAGGCAACAGTCCAACCTGTACAACAGAGGCACCGCCACCGCCAGGGCACCAGTCTCTGAGGGCCAGCGCCTGCGGGCAAAGTGTAGTGCTCCTCCGGCCCAGATTGAAGCCGGGGAGCGGGTTACCGGTGGGGACCCATCGCAACCATCCGTACATACAGGTGCAAGGAAGAGGGACATCACCGTCACCTACCGGGGAAGCAAAGCAGCCGTCTGTGGGACCGTCCTACCAGCCGTTTGGTTTACCGTACAAACTGTGTCCAAGTCTCAGGCTGAGTGAGTACCATAGTGCCGCAAGCCACAGCGCTGCCCCCGCGTCCCTGCGCCCACCAGGCCCTGCACCTCACAAGCCATCACCGGGCCCCGGGATCACCAACCCCTACCCACGGAGGGGCAACACAACACCTGGCTGCTCCCCATCACCATCCCCGGGATCCCCGCATTAAGCAGCGGTGGTGCTACACATCACCACAACCGTGGGTGGCGTCACGGACATTATCCCAACACCCCAAACAACCCCCCTTTCACTCACGGGCGAGGAGTGCCGCTCGAGGAAACCCCCGGGATCCGGCCTACGGCTCGAGCCACCACTGAGCAGCCGGACCCGAGCAGAAGGGGTGAGCGCGGTGTGCTGACACCCTCCTCCCCGCCCGCGACAGCCACAGATAGGATGCCACTAGGTACACTGAGTGTTTGCTAGTATAATGGCTTAGTTATCATGAGTTGGAGTGTGCAATGCAGGTAGAGGTGCTGCAAATGTCTTTGCACTAGTGGGACTATAGCAAAGTCCAATAGCCACAGATAGGATGCCACTAGGTACACTGAGTGTTTGCTAGTATAATGGCTTAGTTATAATGAGTTGGAGTGTGCAATGCAGGCAGACGCGCTCTGCAAATGTCTTTGCACTAGTGGGACTATAGCAAAGTCCAATAGCCACGTATAGGATGCCACTAGGTACACTGAGTGTTTGCTAGTATAATGGCTTAGTTATAATGAGTTGGAGTGTGCAGAGGACAGGAGGGTACAGTGCCAGGATTGTGGGGCTCTGGATAGAGGAATGGAAGCCTGCCTTTCTATCCCTCCTAATAGGGAAATGCAGGGAGGAAATCCCTGACCTTGGCTGCACAGACGCTGGCGCTGTTTTCAGGACCTGTCACCTTAACTCTGACCCTGCCGGTTTGAGCCCTTAAAAGGACTGATAGAAAGTGCTCTCCCTAAGCTGTCTAACGCTGTGTATGGAGCGCATACAGCTGTATCAGCGATAGGACTCAAGACGGAGCTGCGACAGTGATGTCTGACACCAAAGACGCAGAAGAGATAATGGCGTCCTGGAGGAAAATGTCCGTTTTTATAATGCAGGGACATGTGACATGGACATCCTATCACACATGCCGTTGCTTCTCTGGCTAAAAGTCCACTTAGCTGTGTGTGTGTCTGGGATTGGCTGACATGCTGGCCCGCCCCACTACACGCGCGCTTAGGGAAGGAAGACAAGAAAAAAAAAAAAAATGGCGATCGCCATTATACAAACAGCAGTGATCTGAAGGCGCTGTTCCCGCACAGTGTACACTGAAATGTCATAATAGTGTGATTCACAGAGTGACTTACACTATTACAGCAGAAACCAAGCTAGGATTTAGCTGGTTTTTTGCTGCTAGAACCGTTCTCGAACGTTTCTAGAACTATCGAGCTTTTGCAAAAAAGCTCGAGTTCTAGTTCGATCTAGAACATGCCCCAAAATCACTCGAGCCTAGAACTGGAGAACCACGAACCACGAACCGCGCTCAACTCTAGTGCTTAGATATGACTTTACTGAGCTCTGCTTAAAAGGGTTGTTCAGGACTTTTATATTGTTTTCTAATCAGTATGGGGGATGTGCATTACCCAGCCAAAGCCACGACAAAGCTGTGCTGAGCATCTCCTTTACTGACTATTTCCGGTCGGCTTCAGCGGAAGTGCCTTGTATTGCCACTGTGAGGCTGCACTCTCTGAATGTACTGGGGGACACTCGCTTGGCTGCTAGGTTAAGGCACACAGGAACAGTTTTCTATTTAAACAGACCAGTTGGTTTATTCACATACAAAACCAGCACTCCAGCAACATAACAAAGGCCTTCTTCTGTCTTCAAAGTAACACAAACATGAGCCTTCCTTTGGCTTTACAGAAACATATTTGTCCTACAGTCCGTTTCATCTGTGAGTACGCCCGCACAGCTTTGGATACAATCCCTCACAGCAGTAACCCAGTGGAGGTGTAACACTGTTCACTCACTGACATTGGTCAGTATAGAACTCCCATGTGTGAGGTTACCTTTCTGGAGCTTGAGAAAGGCTCCAACGAACATTTATGAAGACGGCCTCACTGGTTCACCAACCAGGAACTGTGACTTGCCCCAGACACTGTCTACTGTCAGTTCAGATCCTCTGGACTACAGCTTACTAATCACAGAGCAACCACAGGCTCCATATACCTGGCCTCCTAGCCAATGTGTCTCCAGGGAAGTCTGCAGCCAGCTCTAAACTCACATGGTCTGCATGCAGGGTGCCTCACAGAAGTAAACTGCTTCCAAGCACACTGAGACCATGTGACAAACAACCATTCTCATATATCACACCAGACACACCCATGGGTTTAGGTATGGGAATAGCCAGAGCCACCCAGCACTCTGACATTTCAAACACCTGGCCCATAATACATTAACGAGACTTGTGGAACTGAACGTCCCATAGTAAACATTTCAGGTTTTAGATTGCAGAGGACCTCCTCCATTGCGATACATAGCAACCATTTATAACATAGGTGGTTGCTACTTCACACCACCAATCAGATATTGATGACTTATAGTAAAAGTCCAAGACAACCCCTTTAAGCTCTCCCTGTGTGTCTTACTCTTTGGCCTTCCCCTTATTTCCTTTTGAGTCTTGCTCTCTTCCATGATCCCCTTACCCCTTGTACGTCTTCTTCTGCTCTGCAGCCTTCCTTTTTCTCCTTCCTGACTGAGTTTCTATCAACTGTGCAGCTCTCCATTTTTCTCTTCCTGGGTTCCATCTTCTGCAGTCTTCCTCTTGCCCCTCCGTTGATGTCCTCCTTCTATATAGCCTTCCTTTGTTCTCTTCATTATACTACCTTACATGTCTTCTCCTCCTTTGAAGCATTCCCTTTGCCCACTTGCTTCCCACAGGTCTTCCTTTGAAGACTCCTTTTTATGCTTCACTAGGTGTCCTACTCCTGTGAAAATTTTCCTTTGGTACCTGTTGAGTTTTCTTCTCCTGTGCAGATTCCCCTTGTTACTTTCTGGCTTTTCATCTCGTTCATAATTACCTCTTTTCATGCCTCCTCTTCTCATGCTTTCTCCTTGCCTCTCTCTTGGTGCTCTCCACCTCTACAATTTTCTCCATGCCCCTTTCTGGGTATCCTTCTCTTCTGCACTTTTCTTACAACACATTATGTGTCCTCTTCAGTGTAGTCTTTCCTATGCCTCAAACTGGGTTTATATAATCTTGTGCCACCTCCCTAATGCCCCACAATGAGTGTCCTCCTGGAGCGGTAGTACCTAGCAAAACCCGACCCACCTATTAGATATTCTGTAGCTGCTATCAATCAAATAACAGCGCATTTCACAAACTTTACTTGCCTGTATTTCAGAAACCATACACCCGATCTCACAACTAAAGGTTTGTATACAATCAGCCTGATAGCGCCAGTATAGCACTGGCTTTAGCTTATATAGGAAAATCCTGATAGTTGGTCCTCTTTAAGTTTGTGGTAGTAGCATGAAAAAATATGGAAAGGTTCACGGGGTATGAATGCTTTTTCGAAGTACTGTATTTTGCGGTTTAGAAGACGCATCGGATTATAAGACGCACTCCAAATTTAGAGGGAAAAAAAGTTAAAAAAAAAAATGGGGTCGGTCTTACAATCTGGTGGTGTCTTACCAGGGAGGGGGGGGAGCGGGGTCACAGGAGGCAGGGGCAGTGGTGGAGTAAGGTGCTGCTCGGGGCACTGCGGTGGGTGCCCCAGATACTGTCTGTGGGCACTGCGAGTTAGGTAAACAACATCCAGAAATTGTCAGCGGTGCGGGCTTCAAAGAATGGCGCCAAGATGCGGCGCATGCACAGATTGACAAGCCGAGATCTCATCTAGCCACGTGCCACCTCCGGGTGCCATTTTCCTTAAGTCCACTGCTGGGACATCAATGGGAAAAAGGTAGAGCCTGCGCAGATAAGATCTTGATCCGAGAGCTCCATCTGTACATACGCTGACTCTGGGCGCCATTATTTGAACCCCGCACCACCGCCATTTTCAAAATGGCCCCTGAGAGTGCCTCACCACCTGCAGCTCAGCAGCACAGCGCCAGCGGCACAGCACAGCGTCCACAGCCCCAGCAGCACAGCACCCGCAACCCCAGAAGCCCAGCCCCAGCAGCACAGTGCCCACAGCCCCAGCAGCGCAGCACCCGCAACCCCAGCAGCACAGTGCCCACAGCCCCAGCAGCGCAGCCCCAGCAGCGCAGTGCCCACAGCCCCAGCAGCGCAGCCCCAGCAGCGCAGTGCCCACAGCCCCAGCAGCGCAGCCCCAGCAGCGCAGTGCCCACAGCCCCAGCAGCGCAGCCCCAGCAGCGCAGTGCCCACAGCCCCAGCAGCGCAGCCCCAGCAGCCAGAACAGTGCATAGCATCGCCGCTGCCTCCTCTCCACTACCTCCTGGTAAGCTACATTCAGATTATAAGATGCACCCTTCAAATTTTGAGGAAGAAAGGTGCATCTTATAATCCGAAAAATACGGTACTGTATTAGCACATGGAGCACTGGACTATTTTAGTAAAGAAAATATTGGGAAGTTGAAGGTCAACAACATAAAATGATGATGTAAAAGCATATAAAGTATATGCATACAGTCAGCGGAACAAAAATATCCTACGTATCCAAAGCCAGCCTAGATGGAGACTCCATTGTTCTGCGCGGAATCTAAGCACGCGTCTATGGAGCCGCCGCGCGCCTGAATAATTGCAGACATACTGCATCCTAGACACGAAGTGGCGAGCCCTCCAGATGATATAATAACCAGACTCTCCATCTTTTAGCATTGTTAAGTTAGTTTATCTGCTTGATTTTCCATGACAACAGATAAGTGATCTCTGTGTCTATGGAAACGTCTGAAATCCTTCGTCTTCGCAAGGTACGAGCTGATATTCACTAATTCCTAGATTAAGCTTGCAAATGAATCATCCTCAGATAAGTGGCAGAAATTGCTGGAGTTTGAGAGTCAATCTTCTGGGGTTTAAGAATACATTTAGAAAGGGAAATTCCAATTATCCTTTTGATCCGGAATAATAGTATCATAATTCAGTGTTTTTTGTTGACTGCATTGGTTACATGTTTTTTTTTACTTACCTCCTAAAACTTCTGTATTCTCAAAACTTTGAAAGGTAAGAAAATTAGCTTTTTATCAAATGGAGATGAGGCTATCAGATCCGAGGAGTCGATATTTTGGAAGATTATGGCTTTGATAAAGTGTTTCAGATTTCCCTTACGTAAATTTATTTTGGAAGTGGTTGTCCAGGACCAATTCTAAGCCTGGGTCATCAATATCAGATTGGTGAAGGTGTCAAGGGAGGAATTTGGGTGAAGACTGCTAATGGAATCTTCGTTTGGGATATTCAGAGACGGTGCCGTATTAGCTGTATACCAGTGCCGATATATCAATGTATCAGACAATGAACACACAGACCTGTTCTCCTTGAGCCAGCATCATCAACTGACTCGTGTATTCGATAGATCCAATTATACAGAAAAGCTACTTCGGCCTTGAAGCTAAACAGGGAGTACTTTTACTCCTTAATTTCTCACAGCGCAGTTTGTTTCTTGTACATTCTTTCTGTGTGAACATTACTGATAACACTTTTGCAGCTTCACATTCTGGCTTCATTATCTTTGGTTAACTCCTTCATGACTATACAACTTTGAATTATACTATGGGTCTATGCGATGGCTACATAGACAGACAGATTATTATGCAACTACATCTATATTTTGATTATTTATATACACAGATATTCTTATTACGTTTGAACATACAAGCTATAGCTCAGTCGACCTCCAGAAGGGTCCAACACTTTTGCCAATCAGCTGTTTGCAGCTCTTGGAGAAAAACAAATTAACTGTGCAACACAGTCCTTTCCTCTACTTAGTGGCCATTATGCTGCTCCTAAAATCCTATGGAAGCAAGTCAAATCAGAGCTGCAGTACCCAAGAGTGGCCACTAAACAGTGTATACAGCTCTGGTGTTACAGCTCTATATTTTGCAAATATGTGGTCATTGAGGTGTCACAGCAGAGGGTACATATAATTAGCGTGCAGCGTAACACAAGGATATGGTGTAGAAGGAAGGCCCTTTCGAAAGGGAGAGGGGACACCTCCTGCAGCTCACCTGAGTCTGTACCCTATGCTCCCTAATGTTCATATATGGGTCCTCCCCCTGTCACCGTCATGTGCCCAGGCCCTTGCTTGCCCTGAACTCACCCTGGCTAGTGAGAAGGCCAGCAATAACATTAGTCTCACCTCTGCTAAAATACAATACAAGGTAAGGTAGATAGAAAGAGGGAAAAGGGTCCAATACAAACTAGTCCAACACATCTAAATACCACAGCTGCAATAGTCACGACTCCTCAGCTTCTTCCAGAGACTGTCTCTTTCCAAAGTAGTCAGCATAGAATAAGAATCTATAAGTGGCATCAGATGGTAAGACATATTAATGGCTGATGGCCTATGATGAGTATTATTAATGATAAGCAGAAGTCTTCTTTCTACTTGACCTTTGTGTATATTATATATTTGGGGGATAATTTGTCTAACTAATACCGTGAATTCAGCTGAAAATACCAGACGATATAAGGCGCCAATGACTTTATGACAAGTGTGTTGGGTCTACTCTTCCCGTCTTTGCTTGTGCCTATTAGTACAAAATCGGTCAATGACAGAGGCAACTTTCAAAAGCAAATTATGAATGGCTTCTCCTCTTCCATCTCATAGACTTTATAACCCAAGTATTTTATAATACATCACTATGGAAATGACTGAAGTCAAGATGATAATGGATCCTATAACAATCCGGTTATTGGTACATGGCTAATTGAGTGTGATGAATGGTTTAAAGAACATTTCCTCCAAGCTGCGATTGGAATATACAAGTAGTTAGTGTCCTGAATAGTATCTGCAGGATCTAATAGAAACATTTGGAATGGACCTCGGCCACCATTTGTAGTTTACAGAATGGCCACTTAATGTTCTTCACTCCATCCCATCCCAGCATATTCTGCTTTGCAGTATAGTCAGTCTTATTCTTTTACCCACAATTTGAATGTCTTCCGTCCCCTAAGGGCTTTAGTTATGGGAAATTTGCTCCTCAGGGGTGGTGCCACATACAAGCTTCTATAAGCTGAGGTTCAGATCATGTCGGGGTCACAAACTGAACTTTTTTAAAGTTCAACTGTACCTGCTGAACCAAACTTCCAAAGATTCGCTCATCTCTTGATGCTTTTTTTTTCATTAGTCAACAAAAATAATTATTTGCCCCCAAAACAAGGACCATGATGCTTTGCAGTTGGTAACAAATAGTTAACTTGTTCAATTTGGTTATAGATTTGTAAAATACCAAAGGCAGGATCTCCATGGGACTTGTATGTTCCCCACCTATGCTTGCCGCATATACACAGTTTTTGTTCCCAAAATATTTGGTTCCAAAAAAAAGCTTCTACTGCAGCTATAAAATGGATACAATAGATTGTGTCCAGATTGGAGTTGGCCATAGTGTAGAGATTTCTGATGTTGATGACTTAGTCTTGGAAGGGTCTTGTCTTGGTTGACAATGCCTTCGATTAAAAATGAGGACTTACCAATCGATCTCTGCCGTGATCTGTTGCCTAATCTGGGATACCATTGATGAAATGCATGGATGACTTTTCAACTTTATGCCCCCAACAATGACTGTTAAAAATCATGAGAGATGAACTTTTTAGCAGGTATCTGTCTTTGGTCGGCATCTCGTAGGTTATGATGGTTAGAAGAAAATGGTCAACATCAAGCTGTCCAAATGTTGTTAAAACCTTCCAAAATTTCTAGTTTATAGACATTTATTAGGGGTACTTTGCACGCTGCGACATCTCTAGCCGATGCTAGCGATGCCGAGCGCGATAGTACCCGCCCCCGTCGCACATGCGATGTCTTGTGATATCTTGTGATAGCTGCCGTAGCGAACATTATCGCTACGGCAGCTTCACACGCACTTACCTGCCCTGCGACGTCGCTCTGGCTGGCTATCTGCCTCCTTACTAAGGGGGCGGGTCGTGCAGCGGCATAGCGACGTCACACGGCAGGCGGCCAATAGAAGCGGAGGGGGCGGAGATGAGCAGGACGTAAACATCCCGCCCACCTCCTTCCTTCCGCATAGCCGGTGGAGGCAGGTAAGGAGATGTTCCTCGCTCCTGCGGTGTCACACACAGCGATGTGTGCTGCCACAAGAATGAGGACCAACATCGTATCTCCTGTTGGTGCGACATTATGAAAATGTCTGACACTACACAGATCACCGATTTATGACGCTTTTGTGATCGTTTATCGGCGCATCTAGGCTTTACACGTTGCAACGTCGTTACCGGCGCCGGATGTGCGTCGCTTTTGATTTGACCCCGACGATATCGCAGTAGCGATGTCGCAACGTGCAAAGTACCCCTAAATGTTTACAGCATCTGTTAGCAGTTCTGGAATATTTGCCAGGAAGAATAGCTGTCTGTGCAGCACAATTCTTTTTGACAAGTCTTCTGGAAAGATCATCAATGCGCGACCCATTACAGTTTTACCATCAGAGCTCTGTTTTGTAATGAGCCCTGTACCCATGTGTCCATCAAATGGCCACAACAAACCTGTATCTCCTGGTAGCAAACAATAACTTCACCATTCTTACCAACCGGTGTATTTTTCAAGGGTGTTACCAAAACCTAAAAAGGGCAGAGCATATACATATTAACCCAAAATTGAGTGGATCGGGATGTTTAGTGCCCATCCTTGAGCTAATTGGTGGAGGGGGGTGTTAAATGACTATATTGGGGTTATCCGGGACTCTTTTCCCCCTCTGGATCTTGGAACTTATTGGTAGGCTAACTGCCAACCTGTTCTGTCTTGCAATGATATCTACAGGTTCATAGCCAGCAATTCTCTTGCTTCCTGTGACGTCACGTTGAGAGAGCAGTTCCTTCTCTTCCTCCTTGCTCTGTAGGTGGGACGTCACTGCCAACGTCATGTTGATTGACAGCTGGTTCAATTCTGCAATAGGCTGAGTCATCTGTCAATCAACATAATATCCGCAATGACGGTCTGTCAAGAGACCTGGGTGGAAGAGAAGGAACCGCTCTGTCTGCGCAACGTCACATGAAGCAGGAGTGGTCCGTGATGTTCATTGTAGGGCAGAACAAACAGGCTTAGCACCATATGGAAAAAATATCCTGGATAACCCCTATAGAGGAATTTTTTGGTGGGTATGCTTCAACTCTGATGCTGCCCACCTTGCCTTCAGGGTAGTGTGTTTGCCCCCATGTCACCTACCCTGTTAGTATCACCCAAACAGATGCTATTCCGACTTGACTCATCTGCCATCTATATGAATCTGATATATAATTGGTTCCTTGGACTCATTGTTTTTCTTAGACATTATTTTATTAACCCAAAATTGCATTCACCGTCTCTCACGAT
The DNA here is from genome assembly GCF_048569485.1 of Anomaloglossus baeobatrachus. Taxonomy (NCBI): domain Eukaryota; kingdom Metazoa; phylum Chordata; class Amphibia; order Anura; family Aromobatidae; genus Anomaloglossus; species Anomaloglossus baeobatrachus. Next base: position 931,883,244 of record NC_134353.1, on the reverse strand, counting down.
GGATTTCCATGTAACAAAAAAAGGCAACATTTCTGACTGTTTGGTCTCGCGGGTGGCCCTGAGCCCTGCTTAAACCAGTCATGTTTCGCTCTTCACCTTACTATGGAAGTCACTAAAAATAAAGAGCCGCTGATAGCTGTTATTAGCCCACAGTTATTACTGCAATTTTCTTTAAAGGGAAACTATTATTAGGCAAGATAAAGGCTCATTTACCAGTAAAATGGTAAGTGCCGGCTTTACAGAATGGGACAGGTGCTCCGCGGCAGCGCATTCATAGGAATCTTGGCAGGAGCTTTCCGAATTAGTTCAGTACGTGGAAAATCAAAATGTTGGGAGCTGAATTTTCTATGAGGCATAAGAAGGGCTGACGAACCTGTAATATCCAACCATGATCCTCATAGTCTAAAACGTTTCAGTACTTGTCAGTGAGAAATGGCCACAGTGTCGTCATCTCTGACTTGTGAATTTATCGAATAAACAAACACTGGGGCTTGTCATGATAGCCTTTCTGTAGGGTCAATTTTGGCTACTGAAGCAGATAGGACAACCTGACTTTTAGATGTGGTTTTACAAATGCGGGCGTCACACGGTACGATATATCGGGCGATATGTCATCGTGGTCACGTCGGTAGTGACGCACATCCGGCATCGTCTGATATATCGTAGCGTGTGACAGCTACGTGCGACGGTAAATGAGCAGAAATACTCACCTTCTCGTTCATCGTTGACACGTCGCTTAGTTTCAAAAAATCGACCGTCCGGTTGTTCATCGTTAACGTGGCAGCACACATTGCTCCGTGTGACACCCCGGGAACGATGAACACAGCTTACCTGCGTCCCGCTGGCAATGCGGAAGGAAGGAGGTGGGTGGGATGTTTACGTCCCGCTCATCTCCGCCCCTCCGCTTCTATTGGCTGGCTGCCGTGTGACGTCGCTGTGACGCCAAATGTCCCTCCCCCTTCAGGAAGAGGATGTTCGCCGCCCACAGCGACGTCGCCCGGGAGGTAAGTGCGGGAGACGGGGGGTTAACGACTTTGTATGACACGGGCAACTAATTGCCCGTGACGCACAAACGACAGGGGCGGGTACGATCACTCGTGCGATCGCACGATAGATCATCCCGTGTGACGTCTGCATTAGTCTTGTCGCTTTGCAGCCCGAATTTTAGGACTGTCCTACTAAAAAGGGGACCATTGGCAAGTAAGGAACCCCCTCAATCTAACCTAAATACCTGTTTCTAGTCTATTCAGTGTATGCCTGCTTCACTTGGTCTACATCATGAAAATAAGGGCTGTTTACACATATGAGGTGGGCAATAATAGATATTTTTCTTGGTGGCGCTAAGGAACCTCAAGGAGCGTTTGCACCTAGAGCTGTTCAGCTACTGAGAAGCTCCAGCTCCCAATTTGCCCTGATAGCCACAAGCACATCGTACATTCACAACAGTTGAGGTGCTAGAGGTTTTGGACCCCTGAATAGGGTCTGAGGATGTCATAGACTGACGACTCGAGAGTCCTTCTTTAGCCAGAGTGGAAATAAGCTCCAACTTCTACTCTGGAAGCCCAAGCCTAGACGCGAAAGAAGAGAATAATGTCAAGCAGATGGAAGTTTCTAAAGAACTTTGTATAATTTTCCATCATTTCCAGATTTCTCATTATTATTATTATTATTATTATTATTATTATTATCAGTGATTATTACCAATTATTTAAAATAAGCATCTAGGAAACTCTTTAACCCTAATTGTGTTTATTGACGCTTTAGATGTTGGCTGAATAATGGTTGAGCAGATGTTTTGGTGGGCATCTGTCTCATCCATTTCTCCCATATACAGGAGCTCTCTGCGCTGACCGTTCCTGTAATCTTTATGAAAGAACCACTTACCTGATTCCTCTGGTGCCGGCTAATCTCAAAAAGAACAATTGGATCAGTGGTCTGAAATAGGACATGCCTTGAATTCTACCCATGACCATCGTACACATGAGACTCTTGGCCAAGCCCGTTGATATTGGCCAATGTCTAATGTGTATGGGGGCTTTATAGTTTCCTACAAAGTACTTATCACTTCAAATCTTAGTAATACATTGTATCAAATTGAAACTGGATCAATATTCACATTTGATTATTCTGTTTCTGTTTCTTTTAATTGAAAATAGAAGAAGATTGAATCATAACAAATACAGTATATGATTGTGATGAGTATATTGATGATTTCCATGTGTTATCATATGTTTTAATTTACATTTGTTCCATCTTTGCCCGGTCCCATGTTTTATGGACTCAGTAGTTGTTGCCCCCACACATTTTCCTCTTGAACCCCTCACCTTTGTATCACCCGGTTCTCTGACTGAATCCCCCCGTTCCCCTACAGCTGTTCCCAGTTCCAGTGTCCTTCCCTCTGCTCCTCGAGATGTGGTCCCTGTTTTGGTTTCTAGTCGATTTGTACGTCTTAGCTGGAGGCCACCGGTAGACACCAGAGGAAACATACAAGCCTACACAGTCTACTTTTCCAAAGACGGAGCTCACAGGTATGTCAACTTTTTATGTCTGCTCTTGTTCTGTATGTTTTGTATTGGTAGTCCACATTGTCACCAGTATTGATGGCATGTTTCTTCATGGGGAAATCATGGTGGTCTTCTCAGTTCTCGACCTTTCTTCTTCCTTCTCTTGCTCCACAACATCTTATGGGATGGGTAGTGAAGATATGGTAGAGCTGTGGAGAAAAAGCGCAATAGGGTCTTACCCCAAAACAACTAGGGTAAACACAAGCTGAAACACTCACCAGGTTGAGTTGTGAAAGTCACAACTACGCATGTTAAATCGATCACGGCTGCAGCGACCCACAGGTTGATAACAGAGAGTAGTAGAGAACGGGTAATTTTCACACCGCGCCAATGACCACTGGAGAGGAAAATCAGATCAATGTCGCTTTATTTCATGCTCAGGTCAGGTCTACGCTTTTCAGGAGTCTCTGCTCCCTTCCTTAGGACAAATGGGCACAAGAAACATCAAACATCAAACAACAAATCCCCAGAGATTTGATGTTTCTTGTGCCCATTTGTCCTGAGGAAGGGAGCAGAGACTCCTGAAACACGTAGACCTGACCTGAGCATGAAATAAAGCGACATTGATCTGATTTTCCTCTCCAGTGGTCATTGGCGCAGTGTGAAAATTACCCGTTCTCTACTACTCTCTGTTATGGGATGGGTAGTGTGAGACGACCATCCTATAACCAATGGTAGCGTATACTATTCAATCCAATGTGTCTCCATGATCAGACCATATATTTGCCCCGTGTATTCTGCTCCCACAGTCATGCTACCTTCTGTCTGTCCTCTATGCTTTCTTACCTAAATGCAAACGATTAAAGGGGTGGTTCACTAGTTAGCATTACTAGTCACATCGATATAACATTGAGAAACAAGGCTTACCTCAAATTCTTTGTGTTGGCAATTGTGACTCCGAGCGGCGCTATTGCGGTCCACTCATTCCCATTGCGTGACCCCCGGGCTCTGTGACCTCTGATGTCCGGTGATGTCACGTCAACTTCCAGTTGTCCTGACATCATCGAGGCTGACCCCAGTCTCCATGAGTGACTGGCTGAAGGTGACATTTCACGGCTCATCACAGCCCAGGGTTACAGCCCAACATCTTGGGAGCTCTCTCCTTCACTACAGAGCGCCGCAAGCAAGAGCGATGCTGGGCTGTGATGAGTGGTGAAACAAAGACTGGGTCGGTCTCGGTGATGTCAGGTCAACTGGTGAAACAGAGACTGGGTCGGTCTCGGTGATGTCAGGTCAACTGGTGAAACAGAGACTGGGTCGGTCTCGGTGATGTCAGGTCAACTGGCAGTTGACATAACATCACCGGAAATCAGAGGTCACAGAGCCCGGGGGTCACGCGAAGGGGATGAGAGGACCACAGTAATGTTGGTCACAGGCACTATGGTCAACACAAGATATTTGAGAGAAGCCTTGTTTCTCAACGTTTTATCGATGTGGCTTGGAAAACTAAGTAGTGATCCACCCCTTTAAGCTTCTTGACTTCGCCTCCAGACTACACAAGATTTGTTTGTAGTCTGTTACCATGGGGAGGCATAGATCTGGGTCGATCCTGTGTACACAACATTTTAGAAGACGTTTTGCAAAGTTGCTTACGCTTCCAGTGCAAGAAAAAAAATATATGCAAAAGTTTTCACACCCTCTTATATGTCGGGATTTCTTTTTTTTTTTTTCCAAAAATAATAGTTTTTCTATCAACAGGTGCACAGTGTAATGCCATGCGGTGCTATCAGAGCCTTGCAGGGCGAGGATAATGTGTTATGGAAATAGTAAAACTGTTCTACGTCGATAATGTTTGTTGTATTTATGCATTTTATGTTCGATCATTCCAGACGCCTGGAGAATTTTCTAATCTTGGAAAAAAAAAAAAAGTTAATTATTTTGTTTTTTTATTACGGCCTCCAGCAATTAGTTTTGCATGTCAAATATTTGCAGATGGAACATTATAAAATGAGTCAGCGTCTTTCATAGCGGACGCCAATAAATATGCAGCACGGTTACACGCCGGACGGCTTGTACCAATTTGTTCATTGAGTTAAAGCCCTGTAATTCTTTTACCCAGCAAAAGTATTCATATCCATTAGGAATCAGAGAAAAAGCGTTATTTCACAAAAAAAAAGGATCAAGTGCCAATCACTGGATTCTGTTACTTCTTGCGCACTATCACTTTCATTATATTTTTTAAAAGCAATCACAAGGATATAGTGTTAATAATTAAAGATACATTGTAAAAAAACATGTAACATTACATACAGTCTAGTGATATAATGCTCAATTCAAACATAATCCATAATTAAAAGGGTATGAAGACTTTTGCAAAAACAAAAAGTATTGCAAAATCTGTTTATAAAGTATATCCTCGTTACAAAATATTCTACAGCTGTGTGTCTCCATGGTGCAAACCAACCACGTGTGCTTTCGGGTCCTGGATCTTTAAAGGGAACCTGTCACCAGATTTTGGCCTTCTAAGCTAAAACTAGCACCTTAAGAAGCGCCTGTGCTGCATTCTATAAAGGTGCACGTTACCCCCTTAACCACCTCCCTGTAGACCCCACAAATAAATTTATAAAATCTTCCACCATGTATGTAAATTGCTTGGTCCGGTCCGATGGGCGCCCTAATCTGCGCCTCATGTCCCTCCTTTCACCGTCCTTCTAAGCTGATCGATGTGGATGATGCCTTGGGCTTCATGCATGTAGCAGGCAAAATCTCAAGTCTGTGCAAACACATTCCCGGCTCGCGCAGGCACACTTAGCTCTGCCCTATTGCGGGCAGAGCCAAAATAATAGGTACACCTATGCAAACTGTCAAGTTCTCTGCGCAGGCGTGAGATTTTGTCCGGCGATGCGAAAGATGCGGGTGACGTCATCCACATCCCTGGCCAAAATGTCACGCCTGCGCAGAGAACTTGACGATTTGCATAGGTGTACCTATGTTTTTGGCTCTGCTCTCAATACAGCAGAGTGAAGTGCGCCTGCGCGAGCTGGGAATGTGTCTGTGCAGGGTGAGAATTTGACCGCCTACGTGAATGGCACCGGAGGCGTCATCCACGTCAATCAGCACAGGAGGATGGCGAACGGAAGGTCATGAGGCGCAGATTAGGACGCCCATCGGACTGGACCGAGCAATTTACATACATGGCAGGAGATTTTATAAAGGTATGTGTAGGATCAACGGGGCGGGTTAGGGGGTAACGTGCACCTTTATAGAGTGCAGCACAGGCGCTACTTAAGGTGCTAGTTTTTTTTTAGAAGGCTAAAATCGGGTGACAGGTTCCCTTTAAGGTATATGCACACGACATCTTTAACAAGCCGGTGGACCAGCTGAGGGTTTCCTAGAAAAAGGCGCTCCAGAAAAAATGGCTTTGCTAACGTTTTATCATAATTTTTTTGCCACATTTTGTTTTCTCATTTAAACTATAACTAGTCCTAGCCGAAGCCGCCTGACACATGACCATCTTATTTTTCGACGGAGTTAAAAGAAGTAACGAAAGACAGAATGCAATGTTGTTTTTACATGTTCACTTTTACAGATTTGGTCTCTGTATACTCATAAATGGGGCAGCAAAAAGACAAGTGGTATTGCTATTGTTTAAGAAGCAGACAGAGTGTCACTACTCCAAATATCTAGCACAATATATTATACTAAGATATGAGTTACCTATATAGACAGGTAAAAGTGTTGCTTTTGTTGTTCTGTGTTGCAGAAGCCTAAAATGACAAGTACAGCTATAACTCACCCTCCCTGTTTCTAGCACTGCTTCTCTACCACTGATTCGCTCCTTGTTGATCTGCTGCACACATGGGAGCACATCATGGGAACCACCATCAGTACATGAATACATCACCAGAACCACCATTAATACATTAATACATCACCAGAACTAGCACCAGTACATGAATACATAACCAGAACCACCATCAGTACATGAATACATCACCAGAACCACCATCAGTACATGACTACATCACCAGAACCACCATCAGAACATGATTACATCACCAGAACCACCACCAGTATATGAATACATCACCAGAACCACCATCAGTATATGAATACATCACCAGAACCACAATCAATACATGAATACATCACCAGAACCAGCATCAGTACATTAATACATAACCAGAACCACCATCAGTACGAGAATACATCACCAAAACCACCATCAGTACATTAATACATCACCAGAACTAGCACCAGTGCATGAATACATAACCAGAACCACCATCAGTACATGAATACATCACCAGAACCACCATCAGTACATGACTACATCACCAGAACCACCATCAGAACATGATTACATCACCAGAACCACCAATAGTACATGAATACATCGGCAAGCTTAGTACAAACATCAATTGCAAAGTCAGATCAGCATAATAATACTTTTTATTTCTATAGCACCAACATATTTCGCAGCACTTTACAATTCAGAGGTGACATGTACAGACAATATCAGACATTACAGAGTAACACAATTCAATAATTACCAAGAGGAGTGAAGATTCTGCTTGCAATCTACAATCTATGGGGAAATAGGTGGGGGCACAAAAGCTATATGGTAAAAAGTGCTTATATTGTATGGTCCAGCCATCAGTATACTAAATAGGGTATGCAGATAACACTGCATGAACCGGTCTCCAGCCGGTATGTACAAGTACAGGTACAGAAGGCTATAAAGTGCATGGAGGCTGTGTAAATAGATAATACAAGGGAACACAATTTGGGAAAAAAAATTGTAAGGACAAATTGTGAATAGTTAGAAGTGAGGTGAGGTGATAGGCCAGTTGTCACACTAGGTATGGGGAAGTACCAATGGAATGGCGAAAGTGAAGGGAAGCCCTGTGTCTAGGGAATGGGGAGATGGTGACCTGACCAAACGTACCGCTGATCCCTGGGGTCCCTCCCCACCATAGATAGGTTCCCCACCTATGCGCTGAGCCAGATACCTGACCCTAGGTTTACCTAGTGCTGGGCCTTAAATAGTGAACGGGTGGGATGAGCTCTTTGTCAACCCCACTAAACGCTAAAGGAAAACACAAGGAGGACACAGGGGAAAAGCATGAACTTCTTATCTACAGATGACTCAGGTAGGAGTTCAGCAAAATTTCAGCAACGATACTACAGAGGAGTACAAGCCACTTGCTTGCAACCAAAGCTGGAATGAACTGAATAATATCATCAGCACCAGTCCAGGAAAGATGGAAGTATTTGAGGATATGGAGAATACTGATAATCAGTAGCTGGATGGAAGGAGGGCTCTGCTGGGTTCTAAAGGGGGAGAAATGAATCCAGCAAGAAAACTACCTAATGAATACTGACAGCAGGAATAATAGAAAGTCAGGGAGCATTATGTGCAATTAAACGCTGTGACCTTCTATTGCCAGAAACCACATGACTGTCTGTCACCAGTGACACACCCATGACATACAAGTGCCATAAAATTCTGAAATATGACTATCCTCTTAAGAATATTATTTTTTTCTAAGTGTCCCTCTTGCCATCTGCCTGCATACACCTGCTAAGACTTTGAGCCGATGCCTGCTAAGTGATGGCACTTGTCAACAGACAGAGAGATCTGCATCCGGGTGAACGTATTATTCACTTACAGCCATCAGGTAGAGAAGTTTGCAGAATTTAGTTGATTTTTTTTTTTTTGGCGTACTCTGAGATCTTCATCTCAAGGCCATACACTCTGACCTTCTATTGTCAGAAACCACATGACTGTCTGTCACCTGTGACACACCCATGACATACAGGTGCCATACAATTCTGAATTGGGACTGTCCCCTTAAGAATATATCATTTTTTTTCTAAATGTCCCTCTTGCTATATCTTGTATACACCCGCTAAGGCTTTGAGCCAATGCCTGCTAAGTGATGGCGCCTGTCAAGGGACAGAGAGATCTGCAACTGGGTGAACATATTATTCACTCACAGCCATCAGGTAGAGAAGTTAACAGAATTTAGTTGATTTGTTTCTTTGGTGTACTTTGAGATCTTCATCTCAAGGCCAAACACTGTGACCTTCTATTTTCGGAAACCACATGACTGTCATTTATGACACCAGTCTATTGAATGCATGTTTAGGGCATGCTTAAAAGTGTGGCTGTTGGAAATAATTTGAATTGTCCTGGTGTCATGATCCAGGACCGGGATTCCCTGCTCCAGAGTTTCCCAGACCCGGCCTAGTCATGCCAGGGGTTAATTCCCATCAGCCCCGTTCTGGTTTCAGGAGACACTATATCTGGTCTCTGAACCTGCATTCCTGTGCTGGTTATAGTTTTGCTCTGCAGCCTGTGACTGGCTCTGGTGAGGATTCCTGTGTGATCTGAATCCTTGTTACCGTGCCCTGACCTGTACCCTCCCCCGCTCGTCTGTCTGTCCCGGTCCCCGACTTCCCACTCCTGTCTGTTGTTTGTGTTCCCCTCTGTATACCTGATCTCCCGGCTTCCGACTTGGTTCTGTTTTCTAACTTGGTCTTGATTCCCCCTTTGCAGTGACTTGACTTTCCTGGCTTTAGACCCTGACTGCTTGACTACTCTATTGCCCCCTGGTGGTTCGCCTGTTAACTGCCTGCTGAGGTTACTCTGGTGTACTTCAACTGCCTTTCTGTTACTGTGTTACTTTGTCTCTCCTTCACTACTCTGCTGCCACCTAGTGGGGATACACTGTACTACCAACCCTTTGTTTGCCACTATCCCCTGCAACCGGGGGTCCAGCTCCTCTAGGCCCAGACCACCGTCTGTCACCTAGATTGCTTCCCAGGAGCCCCGCTCTTGACCTCCTCTCACTTTCACTTCTCAGACCCAACTCTCTCCTCTTGACACTCCTGACCTCCCCTCCCCAACCCCTCAAATGGGCGACTCTATTTCACTCAAGCCGTCCACTGGTGTGTTTGGTGGGTGTGGTGCAGGGTGTATCTAGGATTTGATTAGCTGATGTAGGCAACACCATATAGTTAGGGACCCTAAACCAAGAAGGAGGTGGATACTGCATGGGAGGGTAGATTGTGCACTACCCTGTGATAACCCGATAGACTAGAGGCGTCACATTCCCCCTTGGTTAAACGTAGCTCGTCCTCGAGCTACAGGACATCAAAGGTTTATTTTTTTTATTTTTTTTTTAAACTGTAGAAATAGAAAAAGAAGAACATTTGTTTATTTACAAGTTTCATCCCACATTAGGGAGGCTTTGCACTTGAATGCTACAGTTTGTACAGCGTGACACCTGGGTAGTACATTCCAGAGAATTGGTGCAGCAACTTACCCTTTGGTTGAGCATTAATCTACAGCTCCAAGCATATCCATAACAATGGACAGAAGATACTCGGAGTTGTTGTTAACAGTCTTCATCAGACTGTGGACCATACAGGATCCACAGTATTGATAAATCCTAGTATTACAAATATTTACATACAGGTACCTATAGCTATAGATGACTGTTCACGTCCATGATTGCGCCCGGGGCACAAGCCCCCCTACGTACATCCTTGCCTTCAATCTTGTTTTTGTGCCACAACATGAAAAATTGTTATAATATCCTGATGTTAATTATCTGCAGGATAACACAATAGCGGGACCCCTCGGAACCGCAGGCAGACGTATTGTTTCTTCTCAGGATTCCGGCTTTGTCATTAGCTTCTTGGAGCAAGAACATGTTGTGAAAGGTTAAAGCAGATCTTGTAGAAAGTCTGGAAAGTCTCGCTTATTTTAAGCAGACGCACAAAGTTGACTATGAAATTAATGACTGTGGTTTCTGTATCAGGCTTTAAGTTGTCTTTAAACAGGGTTATCATGACATTGCCAAGGTCATTAGAGTTGCTACAATCTTTATGCCGATCCTTTCATTTTTATTTTTCTTATCTTATAACTGCAAACACACAAGAAACAACATTTCCCTTTTTTACCACATTCAAATACATTTCTTTTTTCAGTTTTTCACTTTTAAAGGGATTGTCCAGGATAAAGGGACTTTTGCATTCCAATCTGAAAATCTCACAATCCGGGAACAGCGCCACTCTTGTTAATGGTCACATCTGGTATTGCAACTCAGACTGTTGAGCCCATAGGCATGAGTGATACAGAGTTTAATTATTCCCTTTCACTCTTGTGAACCACCATCCAGAGTTTATAAAAGTAGAGGAAAAGATACCATACAATGTTTCATGTCTCCTGTGGGGAAATGAATGCTAGACAAAACTTTTCCCCGTTATATCAGTGATGGCCCCCAGACAATCTTCAGATTATAGTTATATATAACAATAGGTAGGATTTTCACCTTCACGTCCTAAATCATGAAGGGGTGCTGCGGTGAGGTGGCAGCGATCCCTTCACATGTCTGCTGATTTGAACAGCAGACATGTGTGCCTCTCAGGCGCAGGTGGATCTGCGATCCACCAGAGCCTAATTCCTTAGATTGCACTGTCACATTTTGACAGCGCAATTTAAATATCCACGGCAGGGAAATCAACTTTCCCCACTGCAATCGATGCGATCATGGGAAGCCAATGGATGCCATGGCTCCTGTCCCTATCATGACTAGAGATGAGCGAACCGGTCCCGGTTCGGCTCGAGGTCGGTTCGCCGAACGGAGGTCCCGTTCGAGTTCGGCTCGTCGAACGTTCGACGAACCGAACTCGAACTGCATAGGAAACAATGGCAGGCAATCACAAACACAGAAAAACACCTAGAAAACACCCTCAAAGGTGTCCAAAAGGTGACAAACAACTCACAACACAACACAAACACATGGGAAAGTGACAAGGACATATACTCATGCGAAAACAAAACAGCTGGACAAGGAAAAAGAGGAGGACACACAGATATATGAGTATATGCAAGGAAACATCGATTCCATTATTGTGCAACTTGAGCCCTGCTCATTTTAGGCTTCCAATCTGGATAAATTGCCTGAGCTCGCCACGTACGCCTTGGGGATCTTGTCATGTCCTGCAGCCAGCGTTCTCTCGGAACCTGTCTTCAGTGCTGCTGGGGGTCTGCTGGCAGATAAGCACACATGTCTGTCCACTGACAATGTGGACATGGCTCTCAGAGGACTTTTCTTCCCCTGGGTCAGCCAGGGGATGGGAAAGGCACGCGTATTTTTGAGAGTGCTTCATGCAAAGCATCTTTTTCATCTTGAAAATGAGGGTCAACTGATGCCAGTCAAGTGGGGTGTGTGTGGCCCAATTAGTGGAAACGAGGGAGACTGTGGTTGGAGTCCCCTCGCTGTGTTTCTAAAAGAACCAAGATGAACAAGTCATGGCTCTCAGAGGACTTTTCTTCCCCTGGGTCAGCCAGGGGACGGGAAAGGCACGCGTATTTTTGAGAGTGCTTCATGCAAAGCATCTTTTTCATCTTGAAAATGGGGGTCAACTGATGCCAGTCAAGTGGGGTGTGTGTGGCCCAATTAGTGGAAACGAGGGAGACTGTGGTTGGAGTCCCCTCGCTGTGTTTCTAAAAGAACCAAGATGAACAAGTCATGGCTCTCAGAGGACTTTTCTTCCCCTGGGTCAGCCAGGGGACGGCAAAGGCACGCGTATTTTTGAGAGTGCTTCATGCAAAGCATCTTTTTAATCTTGAAAATGGGGGTCAACTGATGCCAGTCAAGTGGGGTGTGTGTGGCCCAGTTAGTGGAAACGAGGGAGACTGTGGTTGGAGTCCCCTCGCTGTGTTTCTAAAAGAACCAAGATGAACAAGTCATGGCTCTCAGAGGACTTTTCTTCCCCTGGGTCAGCCAGGGGACGGGAAAGGCACGCGTATTTTTGAGAGTGCTTCATGCAAAGCATCTTTTTCATCTTGAAAATGGGGGTCAACTGATGCCAGTCAAGTGGGGTGTGTGTGGCCCAATTAGTGGAAACGAGGGAGACTGTGGTTGGAGTCCCCTGCTGTGTTTCTAAAAGAACCAAGATGAACAAGTCATGGCTCTCAGAGGACTTTTCTTCCCCTGGGTCAGCCAGGGGACGGGAAAGGCACGCGTATTTTTGAGAGTGCTTCATGCAAAGCATCTTTTTCTTTTTCAAAAGGGGGGTCAACCGATGCCAGTCAAGTGGGGTGTGTGTGGCCCAGTTAGTGGAAACGAGAGAGACTGTGGTTGGAGTCCCCTCGCTGTGTTTCTAAAAGAACCAAGATGAACAAGTCATGGCTCTCAGAGGACTTTTCTTCCCCTGGGTCAGCCAGGAGACGGGAAAGGCACGCGTATTTTTGAGAGTGCTTCATGCAAAGCATCTTTTTCATCTTGAAAATGGGGGTCAACTGATGCCAGTCAAGTGGGGTGTGTGTGGCCCAATTAGTGGAAACGAGGGAGACTGTGGTTGGAGTCCCCTCGCTGTGTTTCTAAAAGAACCAAGATGAACAAGTCATGACTCTCAGAGGACTTTTCTTCCCCTGGGTCAGCCAGGGGACGGGAAAGGCACGCGTATTTTTGAGAGTGCTTCATGCAAAGCATCTTTTTCTTTTTCAAAAGGGGGGTCAACCGATGCCAGTCAAGTGGGGTGTGTGTGACCCAGTTAGTGGAAACGAGGGAGACTGTGGTTGGAGTCCCCTCGCTGTGTTTCTAAAAGAACCAAGATGAACAAGTCATGGCTCTCAGAGGACTTTTCTTCCCCTGGGTCAGCCAGGGGACGGGAAAGGCACGCGTATTTTTGAGAGTGCTTCATGCAAAGCATCTTTTTCTTTTTCAAAAGGGGGGTCAACCGATGCCAGTCAAGTGGGGTGTGTGTGGCCCAGTTAGTGGAAACGAGGGAGACTGTGGTTGGAGTCCCCTCGCTGTGTTTCTAAAAGAACCAAGATGAACAAGTCATGGCTCTCAGAGGACTTTTCTTCCCCTGGGTCAGCCAGGGGACGGGAAAGGCACGCGTATTTTTGAGAGTGCTTCATGCAAAGCATCTTTTTCATTTTGAAAAGGGGCATCAACTGATGTCAGTCAAGTGGGGTGTGTGTGGCCCAATTAGTGGCAACGAGGGAGACTGTGATTGGAGTCCCCTCGCTGTGTTTCTAAAAGAACCAAGATGAACAAGTCATGGCTCTCAGAGGACTTTTCTTCCCCTGGGTCAGCCAGGGGACGGGAAAGGCACGCGTATTTTTGAGAGTGCTTCATGCAAAGCATCTTTTTCTTTTTCAAAAGGGGGGTCAACCGATGCCAGTCAAGTGGGGTGTGTGTGGCCCAGTTAGTGGAAACGAGGGAGACTGTGGTTGGAGTCCCCTCGCTGTGTTTTACATGCTTTTAGAAGGGCATGACATGGCTTGGAGGTTGACTTTCAGCATCTGCAAACTGTTGGCTACCAAAATGCTGCCTTTCCAACACCTGTGGTTATAGACAATGAGGAACATACTGATGAGGATGAGACGCAGATACCCGATTGGGATGACAACTTAAATATTCGGTCAGGGCAAGAAGAGGCTCGGTCTGAGGGGGAGGGGAGTGCAAACACAACAATTGATGATGAAGTTCTAGATCCCACCTACTGTCAACCCACAGTCAGACACTCGAGGAGGTCAACAGAGGCGGTGGAGGAGGATGCAACCGACGACGAAGTTACCTTGCGCCTTCCTGGACAGAGTCGGAGCACTGGTAGCACGTCTACAACTGCATCCTCAGCCACCACTCTGCCTCTGAGCATTATTCGGGGTGGATCAACAGGTCGCATGGCCTCTAAGCCTTGCCTAGCCTGGTCCTTTTTTGACATAGAAAAAGATCGCCCAAATTATGTGATCTGTAAAATTTGTCATGGTTCTCTTAGTAGAGGTCAAAACCTCAGCAGTTTGACAACTTCTTCCATGAATCGTCACATGAATAAATATCATATGGCCCGGTGGGAAGCTCACCGTGCTGCAATGCGGCCTAGCGGAGCGAACCATCCACCGCCTGCCCCTTCCAGTGCATCCGCGCGCTCGTCATCTTCTAGGACTGTGGGGACAGCTGTCACACCTGTTTTTCCACCCACAACTTCCACCACTGTAACCGCAACAGGCAGTTTGCTTGGTAGGTCGTCAGTTGGTTTGGAAGGGGAAACAAGTGAGTGTGTACAGCTCTCTCAGACATCGATAGCACCAACGTTGGATGAAGGCAACATCATGTCTCCGCCTGCACTTTCCTCACAAACCTGCATTTTTCCAGGGACACCCTACTCAACACCGTCTACACACAGCAGCCAGATCTCTGTCCCTCAGATGTGGTCAAATAAAAGGCCACTTCCTGCGACCCATGACAAAGCTAAGAGGTTGACTCTATCCCTCTGTAAGCTGTTGGCTACCGAAATGCTGCCTTTCCGCCTAGTGGACACACAGGATTTTAGAGACCTTATGTCTGTCGCTGTGATCCAGTACAAGATGCCCAATCACCACTGCTTCTCCAAGAAAAGCATGCCCGCGCTACACCAGCATGTCGCACACAACATCACCACTTCCTTGAGAAACTCTGTGTGCGACAGGGTGCATTTCAACACAGATACTTGGACCAGTAAGCATAGACAGGGTCATTACATGTCACTGACTGGGCACTGGCAAACTATGGTGAGAGATGGAGAAGGGTCTGCTGTACAAGTCTTGCCGTCCCCACGAGTTGTTTCAATCCTTCTTCTGTATGTAGAAGTTAATACACTGCTTCTGCCTCTTCAACCTCGTGTGGGTCCTCCACCTTGGCGCAAACCCTGTGTGGTCAGGCCACCCTTCCTTGTAACTGCGCACAAGGACTACCACACACCTCCTTACTATGCTGGCAGCAGAGCTCAATGCCATCAGGCGGTCAAAGTTTTACTTTGAAATGTATGGGAAATGTGAGTCACACCGCTGAGAAGTTGTGGACGGTTAGCTCTGGAGACCGAGTTTCATCAATGGTTGTCTCCACTCAACCAGCAGCCAGGGAAGGCCGGGTGCGACAATGATGCAAACATGGGTGCGGCCCTTCGCTGTGACAATGTGACACACATGGCTTGTGTGGTTCATGTGTTGAACCTGGTTGTCCAGCAATTTTTAAAGCACTATCCTGGCCCACATGGCCTTCTGCAGAGAGCACGGTGTAACGCCTTCCTTGATCCACACACTCAGATGGGCTGTTAATGATAGGCTAGAGGGAAGCCACTCACCAAGCAGGACCCCTAGAACCCTGAAACCCTTTAACCCCTATACAGGGATTAGGAATTGCACAGGGCCCAAGGTGATTAATACCTGTGGAAGGCTGCAGTTCCAGAGAATAGTAGTCAGGCAGGGTCAAAACATTAATTGAGGAACAGGAACAGAATGGGACGGCCAGGACTTAATCAGAAAACAAGCAGAGGTGAAATGCGGATCGGCCAACGAGGTACATAAACAGCAAGCAGGAAAAAAGTCAGGTAACAAGCACACAAAATCATAAAACTGAACTGGGGGTAAAAGCAGAGCTATGTCTGGCAGTGGTCTGCAGACAGGATGGGCATAAAAAAGGGTGTGGTGTCTTCCCATTGGTTGTAGCTGAATGATGGTATTTCATCTGTGAGATACCCACCAGCTACATTCAGCCAGAGATTCTGCATCTGTCAAGGTAATGCAGCCCAGTGGGTGAGCATAACCTGCGTCCACCTGCGCCGCTGGCATCGACTACTCTCCCATCATCAGCACTATGCATGAAAGGAACACGTTGTCACCTGGCGACCGGAGTACAAATTGACGGAGCGGACTCCGTTGGTGACTTAACAGCCGTGTGCGGCAATGATGCAAACCTGGCTGCGGGCCATCCTCAGGGCAATGTGACACACGTGCCTTGTATGGCTCACGTGTTGAACCTAATTCTCCAGCAATTTTTAAAACACCATCACGGCCTACATGGCCTTGTGCAGCGTGCACGCTCGCTATGTGCTCACTTCCATCGTGCGTACACAGCAGCTCAACAACTTTCGTCGCTACAGAAGTCTTTAGGTCTGGTGGTTAAACGCCTGAAATGCGATGTTCCGACACGCAGGAATTGGAATCTGCACATGTTGCAGCGTGTGTGGCAGCACCGCAGAGCCCTGCTGAAATACGGTAAGACATATAGCCTGGGATAACTTGATCCAGAGGTGGTGCAGATCACGCTGCTGGAGTGGTGTCAGATCAAGGACCTATGCACCCTGCTACACAGTTTACAAATGTCGACGAAGATGTTTAGCACTGGCAATGTCATTCTCAGCGTGACAATTCTGGTCATCTACATGATGGAGCGCACTGTAATTATTATTCGGAGTCAGGTGTTGGGACAAGAGGAAGGGGAGGAAGTACTGGAGGAGTCATATGCGGAAGGGATAACAAGATCTACGAGGTCCAGATGGTCAGCGGCACCTATGCGGCAGTCATGGTGAGGGAGAGGGATTAACAAGGGCCCATAGTATCAGCAAAAAGTGTTGAGGAAGGTGCAGGAGCCCATGAAGAAATGGAGGACGAACTGGCGATGGGCATGGAAGACTCAGCAGATGAGTGAGAGCTTGCTCACATTTCGGTTGTGCGAGGTTGTGGGGAGAGGGCAGAGGAAGGAGGCACGATTCTCACCTCTCTGCCACCAACACACCAAGGACTTGGTCCTCCTGGATGCACAAGACACATGAGCGCCTTCTTGCTGCACTACCTACAACATGACCCTCGGATTGTACGAATTCAAAGTAATCCTGAATACTGGGTTGCCACACTGTTACATCCCCGGTACAAGACAAAATTTGGCAAAATAATTCGTGCCATAGAAATGGACGCACGTGTACAGGAGTATCTGCAGAATATGGTACGCAATCTTAGATCTACTTTCCCACTAAACACCAGTGCTGCACAGAGTGAATCTCAACGCTTTGTCATGGATAGGAGGAAATGGTCTTTTACTTGTCCACATCGGAGGGACCGAGGGATGGCTGCTGTGCTGAGATGGCGTTGAGTACGGTGTCCCTGCAGAGTTGCACTTTTGGTCATATACCAAAATGAGTTGAAAAAGGACAGATGCTGGTGGAAAGGGGAACAGGTGTGTTGGAAAGGGGAAAAAAGTTTTGGTCCGTGGATTTGGTGGTTAAGCAACAGTAACATTTGCTGAAGAAACACCATCTGTTACAGTGGGACTGGCAGATTTGGATAAAGTGGTATATACTATGTTACCGCTATATAACGAAAATTAATAAGAAAAGACAGAGAAAGGTATATATCCCCATCAGCAGTCAGTGTCCACCGTGCTCCCAGTTGGAAAAGGAGAGGTTGGCAACTGGAAGGTTTGGTGGAGGATACAGAGCTGTGTGGCTATGAAACTAATAGTAGCCTGAACCGAGTTAGACGCCATTCGGATCTGGAGACTGTGAGCCCTGTTAGCGTCACAGGGTCCACATGCCCACCCAGCCCAGGAACTCCCTGTTAACAACACAGGGGCCATTGAGTACGCTGACCGTGTGCGTAGGGGCACACCTGTGGACAGCAGGCGCATCAGCAGCAGCAGGCCTGTTAATGCCACTGGGCTGCACAAGCAGGACTGGTAGGACAGGAGCTGGTCTTAACCGTTCTGCGTTACCAACTGTGGTGGTGGCCTGCATCGACGCCCTATCCCTGCCTACCTCTGGCCTAAAGCCGCAATGGGTTCAACACATGGAGGTGTGCTCTTTCGGAGCATAATAGAAGACTGCGCACCTCCTTGTTGGCTCCAGCCCCTTTTATAACCTGGGTCCGCCCCAAACCAGGGTGAACCACAATGCACCTCCTGGAGACAAAAGTAGAGTGACACGTCATGAGTGGCATAACTAGCGTCCTATTTGGAACCGCAACTTCAATGATGACCTCATGGCTGCCATGACCCAAACACCTCACCAGTCATCGTCTGACCATCAATAATGCGGTGACAAGTCATAGGTGTGGGCCTCTGCAAGCCATTTGGGAGGACACCTGATGCCCTGTGGTCTATATGGGACCCCCACATCAGGGCCAGGGCCAAAGAGTTCATTACCGGACCTAGTCTCTGATGCAGGAAGTGCCTGAGCATGCTCAGTAGCATGAAATACAGTCTCTGAAAAAAGACTATCAGCTTTAGCATGGTGTCTAGGCACAAAACAGGACTTAGACCCGGCACGGAATGCAAGCACCTGTGCAAAGAGGCTTTTCACACTTAGTGTGGGAGCATGCGCTGTATCCCGAAAAGAAGACTTAGCATCAGGAATAACACATTCAGGCTGAGCATACTCACTAGGCGAAACACTGTAATTATGCTGCAGCTGGGGTACATCGGCACACGCATGCGCACTAGCTGCCTCTCCACACTTAGACGTGGAGGGGAAATTGCTCTTGGAGATGCTGTCTATGAACAGAAGGAAAAGCTAAAGGAAGCCTGACTTTCTATCCCTCCGAATTATCAAATGCAGCAATGAATTCCATGAGTTTGCTATAACATTAGCGTAGCAAAATGTGCATGAGGGTGTGATGTAGAGGTGCTAGAAATAGCTTGTCACCAGTGGGGCACTAATGGAATACAACAGCCAGTTCTATGATGCCACTAAATGGCAGTATTTTTTGCTATCATTATAGCTTATTAAAAACAGAGCAGGAGGGTGTCATGCAGAGGTGCTGCACATAGATTTGCACTAGTGGGACTATACAGAAGTCCAATAGCCACGTTTAGGATGCCACTAGGTACACTGACTGTTTGCTAGTATAATGGCTTAGTTATAATGAGTTGGAGTGTGCAATGCAGGCAGACGTGCTGCAAATATCTTTGCACTAGTGTGACTAGACAAAAGTACAATAGCCACGTTTAGGATGCCACTAGGTACACTGAGTGTTTGCTAGTATAATGGCTGAGTTAAAAAAAGGTGGAGTGTGCAATGCAGGCAGACGTGCTGCAAATATGTTTACAATAGTGTGAATAGACAAAAGTACAATAGCCACGTATAGGATGCCACTAGGTACACTGAGTGTTTGCTAGTATAGTGGCTTAGTTATAATGAGTTGGAGTGTGCAGAGGACAGGAGGGTACAGTGCCAGGGTTGTGGGGCTCTGGGTAGAGGAATGGAAGCCTGCCTTTCTATTCCCTCCTAATGGTGAAATGCAGGGAGGAAATCCCTGACCTTGGCTACACAGACGCTGTCGCTGTTTTCAGGACCTGTCACCTATGACTCTGACCCTGCCGGTTTGAGCCCTTAAAAGGACTGCTAGAATGTGCTCTCCCTAAGCTGTCTAACGCTGTGTATGCAGCGCATACAGCTGTATCGGCGATAGGACAAAGGACGGAACTGCGACACTGATGTCTGACACCAAAGACGCAGAAGAGATAATGGCGTCCTGGAGGAAAATGTCCGGTTTTATAATGCAGGGACATGTGACATGGACATCCTATCACACATGCCGTTGCTTCTCTGGCTAAACGTCCACTTAGCTGTGTGTGTGTCTGGGATTGGCTGACATGCTGGCCCGCCCCACAAGACGCGCGCGCTTAGGGAAGGAAGACAAGAAAAAAAAAAAAAAAAATGGCGATCGCCATTATACAAACAGCAGTGATCTGAAGGCGCTGTTCCCGCACACTATACACTGAAATGTCATAATAGTGTGATTCACAGAGTGACTTACACTATTACAGCAGAAACCAAGCTAGGATTTAGCTGGTTTTTTGCTGCTAGAACCGTTCTCGAACGTTTCTAGAACTATCGAGCTTTTGCAAAAAAGCTCGAGTTCTAGTTCGATCTAGAACATGCCCCAAAATCACTCGAGCCGCGAACTGGAGAACCACGAACCACGAACCGCGCTCAACTCTAATCATGACATAGTTCCTCTTACAGCATTTCTAACAGGAACACAGCATATGTATCTAAATATAAAATCAATTAATTTCCTCGGTAAACGGTGCATCGAAAAATAATTCCAAATGCCAAAATTACGTTTTTTGCCAATAGCAAATTTTGCGCAAAACATAGCAGATGCATAAAAAAGTTACCATTAAAAATGCTACCTTGAGACACAAAAAATATGCCATCACTGAGCCCCATATCGCAAAAAATTAGAACGCTATGGGTCGTGGATAATGGCGCAAAAAGTGCGCTATTTTTTGGGCCAAACTTCTGAATTTTTTTTAACCTCTTATATAAAAGTAAACCTATACATGTTTGATGTCTACGAACTTGTACTGACCTGAGGCATCACACCGATACATTAGTTTTACCATATAGTGAACAAGGTAAAAAAAATACCCAAATAACGATCATGGAATCGCACAGTTTTTGCCAGTTTTTGAAATTTTTCCACACTTGGAATTTTTTTTGCTGTTTTTCAGTACACTATATGGTAAAAATCATGGTTTCATTTCAAAGTACAACTCGTCCCGCAAAAATCAAGCCTTCATATGGCAAGATTGACAGCAAAATAAAAAAGTTACGGCTCTTGAAAGTAGAGGACCAATATAGAAAAACAAAAAAGGGAAAATCGCCTGGAGGTGAAGGGGTTAAAGGGGTTCTCCTTTTTTTTAAACCCTATTAACCCCATTGGAATGCTTGTACTAAAGATAATCAAATCTGTTACTCTCCGTTCCTGCACTGCTAGGATTGTTTACAGGCTGCAGGCAATCACTAAGCTAAGCAACCACTGCAGCCAAGCACTAGGCTAAGCAATTTGTGCCATCCCCATTGACGAAGCTGCTGAGCCAAGTGATTGGCTGCAGTGGTCACATACTGTATTGATGTATAATCTTTGCTGTATCCTGTAAATGATCATCAAAGCAAAACCAGAGATTCAGCACTGAACCTGGGAAGGGTGAGTAATATATTTTATTACTTCTTGTGTGGGGACAATGATAGTGTCGTGGGTGTGTCATGACAGACAGTCATGGGGTCTCTGGCAATAGAAGGTCACTCTTTTTGGCCGCACAAAATGGTCCCTGACTTTCTATTGTTCCTGCTATTCATTGGTATAGGTAGCTTTCCTGCTGGGATTTCATATCTTCCCCTTTTGGACCCAGCAGGAGCTCGCCTTCCACCCATCTGCTGATCATTAGCGTTCTCTTAGTGCTTAAATACCCCTTCCTTCCTTGGATCGGTGCTGGTGATATTTTTCAGTTCTTTCAAGCTCTGGTTGCAAGCAGGTGGCTTGTACTCCTCTGTGGTATCATTGCTGAACACTTTGCTGAACTTATACCTGAGTCATCTGTAGATAAGTAGTTCATGCTTTTCCCCCATGTATCCTCCTTGTGTCTTCTATAGTGTTTTGTGGGGTTGATGAAGAGCTCATCCCACCTGTTCCTTATCTAGAGTCCAGCACTAGGGATATCTAGGGTCAGGTATCCGGCTCGGCGCATAGGTGCGGAACCTATTTAGGGTGGTGAGGGACCCCAGGGACCAGAGGTAGCTTTGGTCAGGGGTCACCATCTTCCCCTTCCCTAGACACAGGGTTTCCCTTCTCTTACCTTTCCCTATTCGCTTGCTACTTTCTGACAGTGTGACAGATAGGGTAAAGAATTGAGAATAACAACCCTATGGTTTGCAATAGTATGCAAATTATTCACTGATATATATATATATATATATATATATATATATATATATATATATATATAAAAATATATATATTTATAAATAAAAAAAAATATATATATATATATATATATATATATATATATAAAAGAATATATATACATATATATATATATATATATTTATATGTGTATATATATATATATATATATATATATATATATATAAAAATATATATATATAAGAATATATATATACATATATATATATATATATATATATATATATATATATATATATATATATATGTATATGTATATATATATGTATATATATATATATATATATCTCCATTGTGCTGATCACAGGTTTGACACTTTGCTAGAAGAAACTGGTGGGGCATCTTCAGTTTTTCTGCAGTGCCTCCACAGGTGAAATGAAGTATTGCACAAAGCCTATTAACATGAATGGTGATTGTTTAATGTTGGGTCCTCCATGAAGAGAATCACTCCGTAATTATTAAACCCATCTCTTTAAATTGAAAATGTCTCAAGATTAAAAAAAAAAAAAAAAAAAAAAAAAAATGATATAAATAAATATTCTTCTAAAGCAGAAAGTTAAAAAAAAATATTAAAATGTGAAAATATAGAAAAAAAAAATAAAAGTCCTGATATACGGATGACCGCATTAGCCTACTAGACAAAATTGCAAAAAGAAAAACAATAGTGAAAGTTGTTGTTGAGCGGGATCAGAATATTTTATATCGCCCCTGTTTAATTTTACCCTCCAATAAATAAGTGTCAAGAAGTTTATATCCAGTCTAAAAAACGGAGACTCCGGTGACATTTTCTTTACTCCCTGCATTAAACCATTCATATAATCAGTTAATAGGGCTTTGCTTGACATAAGCAGTTAAGCAGGCCAAAAATATTAATTATTCATTCTGCCGACAATGAAAAATATGGTAATGCTGCGACGTATTATTGGGCGCATGCATTATTTTGGTTTGCACAGCTTAAACTGATGTCAGCTTGAAAAATTACGGGTCAACCCTTTTATGTCTAACACTAAATTAATGTAGGAAATATGCACAGATGCTAAAGAAAAGCTATTATTTCTGTATGTTCATTTGAGGATGAAAGACATTAACCACTACACCGATGATTTACAGTCCACTTCAGAATGCGCCCATTATATATTCCACACATCTCTAGGATATACATGGTGAATAGAATTTAAATATTAATATCATTTTTAATATTACATTATTTTGATAGTAAATAGGATTTATTTTACCTGTACAATATATAATACAAGTAGAAATAAATATGATAATTTACTGATATCTCTCCACATTCAATATATAGTAAAATAATCATAAATATCAAAAGTTTATTTTTATTTCTATTTTTTTTATATTTTTTTTATATTTATTTATAATTATACAAATGTAATATATAGTAAAATAATCTTAAAGTTCAAAATTGTATTTATAATTATATGTTGTTAATATATTATTATTATTATTATTTACTGATTATACAAATTCAATATATAGTAAAATAATGATAAATGTGGAATATTTATTTATATTTTTATATTTTTAATATATTATTTACTAGCTGTAGTACCCGGAGTTGCCCGGGATAGTAACTAATTGTCTCACTGTCTCTCTCCCTCTCTCTCTGTATCTGTCTGTCTCTGTCTTTCTCTCTGTCTCTCTGTCTGTCTTATTCTGTCTCTGTCTGTCTCTCTCTGTCTGTCTGTCTCTGTCTGTCTCTTTCTGTCTGTCTTACTCACTCTCTGTCTGTCTTATTCTATCTCTGCCTGTCTTATTCTGTCTCTGTCTCTCTTCTGTGTGTCTGTAACTCTGTCTCTGTCTTACTCTCTCTTTGTCTCTGTCTCTCTCTGTCTGTCTTTGTCTGTCTTACTCTTTCTCTGTCTCTCTCCTGTGTGTGTCTCTCTCTCTGTCTCTCTCTGTCTGTCTCTCTGTCTCTCTGTCTGTCTCTCTCTGTCTGTCTCTCTGTCTCTCTCTGTCTGTCTCTCTGTCTCTCTCTGTCTGTCTCTCTGTCTCTCTCTGTCTGTCTTTGTCTGTCTTACTCTCTCTCTGTCTGTCTTACTCTTTCTCTGTCTCTCTCCTGTGTGTGTCTCTCTCTCTGTCTCTCTCTGTCTGTCTCTCTGTCTGTCTCTCTTGCTGTCTCTTTCCCTGTCTCTCTCTGTATCTGTCTGTCTGGCTTAGGCGGGCTTTGCACATTACGACATTGCAGGTGCGATGTCGGTGGGGTCAAATTGAAAGTGACGCACATCCGGCATCGCATGCGACATCTCAGTGTGTAAAGCCTAGATGATACGATTATCAAGCGCAAAAGCGTCGTAATCGTATCATCGGTGCAGCGTCGGTGTAATCCATAATTACGCTGACGCGACGGTCCGATGTTGTTCCTCGCTCCAGCAGCAGCACACATCGCTGTGTGTGAAGCCGCAGGAGCGAGGAGCATCTCCTACCGGCGTCACCGCGGCTTCCGTAGAATATGCGGAAGGAAGGAGGTGGGCGGGATGTTTACATTCTGCTCATCTCCGCCCCTCCGCTCCTATTGGCCGCCTGCCATGTGACGTCGCAGTGACGCCGCACGACCCGCCCCCTTAATAAGGAAGCGGGTCGCCGGCCAGAGCGACGGTGGCAGGGCAGGTGAGTGCATGTGAAGCCGGTGTAGCGATATTTTTTGCTACGCCAGCTTTCACAAGATATTGTACCTGCGACGGGGGCGGGGACTATCGCGCTTGGCATCGCAGCATCGGCTTGCGATGTCGCAACGTGCAAAGCCCGCCTAACTCTCTCTCTCTCTGTCTCTCGCTCTGTCTGTCTCAAGTCTCTGTCTTACTCTCTGTCTGTCTCTCTCTCTGTCTGTCTTACTCTCTCTTTGTCTCTCTCTCTCTGTCTGTCTTACACTCCCTGTCTCTCTCCGTCTCTGTGTCTGTCTCTCTTTCTGTCTCTCTCTGTCTCTGTCTCTCTCTCTCTGTCTCTGTCTCTCTCTGTCTGTCTTACTCTCCCTGTCTCTCTCCGTCTCTGTATCTGTCTCTCTTTCTGTCTCTCTCTGTCTCTGTCTCTCTCTCTCTGTCTGTCTTACACTCCCTGTCTCTCTCCGTCTCTGTATCTGTCTCTCTTTCTGTCTCTCTCTGTCTCTGTCTCTCTCTCTCTGTCTGTCTTACACTCCCTGTCTCTCTCCGTCTCTGTATCTGTCTCTCTTTCTGTCTCTCTCTGTCTCTGTCTCTCTCTCTCTGTCTGTCTTACACTCCCTGTCTCTCTCCGTCTCTGTATCTGTCTTACACTCCCTGTCTCTCTGTCTCTGTCTCTCTCTGTCTCTGTATCTGTCTCTCTTTCCGTCTCTCTCTGTCTCTGTCTCTCTCTCTCTGTCTGTCTTACTCTCCCTGTCTCTCTCCGTCTCTGTATCTGTCTCTCTTTCTGTCTCTCTCTCTCTTTGTCTCTCTCTCTGTCTGTCTTACACTCCCTGTCTCTCTCCGTCTCTGTCTCTCTTTCTGTCTCTCTCCGTCTCTGTCTCTCTTTCTGTCTCTCTCTGTCTCTGTCTCTCTCTCTCTGTCTGTCTTACTCTCCCTGTCTCTGTCTGTCTCTGTATATGTCTCTCTTTCTGTCTCTCTCTGTATCTGTCTCTGTCTCTCTCTCTGTCTGTTTGTCTCTCTGTCTGTTAGCAGGTTTTTGCTATTTAGGGAAAGAGATCCTGATTCCAACAATTTGCCACTTAGTTTACTGGGTGCCACAGTTGGGATAGAAAGCTGCTCATCAGTGGTGAGATGTGGTTGGGCCTGGAGGCACGAAACCCTGAAGAGATAATCTCCAGCTTATAAAACACTGATTTTATTGTAATAGCAAAAACACAGCCCAGTGTCTGACACATCCCTGGAATCATGGTCTCTGCTCCTACATTGTGGTTCTCTCTGATTACATAGCAAAATCCTGCTGACAGATTCCCTTTAATAGTACAAAAATCAGCACTTACAGATATAGTTACAGTTATAGCCCATGTAGCACTAGAATTCAAGTCTATGTTCCTCTCTGAAGAGGCAATTTGAATGGAGGAGCATTGCAGGTATTTAAGTCTCTTTACACTGGCATGTCACTCTCCAGGAGGAGAAACCTTAACCCTTAGATCTCAGTCTTAGCCTCTCACCTAGCAAATCAGATCTTATACTTTACACTAACGAGTGGCATTCCAGAAAAACGCCATGTCCTCAAATTGAGATTCTGGTTTGGATTTTTATCCTAAGTCATATGACAAGGCTTTTTTAAGGGTCGATATTGACATTTAGGATTGCTACTTCCAATAGGTGCACTGATGAGGGGCATTCCCCCAAAACACAGTGTCCACAAAGTAAGATTCTGGTTTGGCTTTTTATCCTAAGTGAGATGGCAAGGCTTGGTAAAGGGTCAATATTGACTTTTAGGATTGTTACTTCCAATAGGTGCACTGACGAAGGGCATTCCCCCAAAACACTGTGTCTGCAAATTGAGATCCTGGTTTGGCTTTTTATCCTAAGTCATATAGCAAGGCTCATTATAGGATCAATATTGACTTTTAGGATTGTTACTTCCAATAAGTGCACTGACAAGGGGCATTCCCCCAAAACACTGTGTCTGCAAATTGAGATCCTGGTTTGGCTTTTTATCCTGAGTCATATGGCAAGAGGTAGAAATTGAGAAATTGACTTGTAGGATTGCTACTTCCAATTGTTGGCACTAGATTACCCCTTAGTTCCAAGTCTTAGCCTCTCACCTAGCCAAATCAGATCTCATACTTTGCACTGACGAGGGGCATTCCCCCCAAAACACCGTGCCTGCAAATTGAGATTCTGGTTTGGCTTTTTATCCTAAATTATATAGAGAGGCTTGTTAAAGAGTCGATATTGACTTTTAGGATTGCTACTTCCAATAGGTGGCATTAGATTACCCCTTAGTTCATGGTCTTAGCCTCTCACCTACCCAAATCAAATCTCATTCTTTACACTGATGAGGAGCAATACCCCAAAATGCTGTCAGCAATTTGAGGTACTAGTTTGGCTTTATATCCTAAGTCATATGGCAAATCATGTTAAAATTAGTCAATATTGTCTTTTAGGATTGCTACTTCTAATAGGTGGCACTAGATTACCCCTTAGTTTCCAGTCTTAGTCTTTCACATAGTCAAATCAGATGTCATACTTTGCACTGATGAGTGGCACTGAAAACACTGTGTCTGCAAATTGAGATTCTGGTTTGGCTTTTTATCCTAAGTCATATGGCAAGGCTTGTTAAAGGGTCAATATTGACTTCAAGGATTGCTACTTCCAATAGGTGCACTGATGAGGGGCATTCCCCCAAAACACTGTGCCCGCAAATTGAGATTCTGGTTTGGCTCTTTATCCTAATGGCAAGGCTTGTTAAAGGGTCAATATTGACTTTTAGGATTGTTACTTCCAATAGGTGACACTAGATTACTTTTTAGTTCCCAATCTTAGCCTCTCACCTAGCCAAATCAGATCTCATACTTTGCACTGATGAGGAGCAATACTCCAAAATGCTGTGTGTGTAATTTGAGATTCTGGTTTGGCTTTTTATCCTAAGTCATATACAAGGCTCATTAAAGGATCGATATTGACTTTCAGGTTTGCTACTTCCAATAGGTGGCACTAGATTACCTCTTAGTTTCCAGTCTTAGCTGATCACCTAGCCAAATCTGATCTCATGCTATAGACTGATTTGGATCTATACCCCAAAAAACTGTGTCTGTAAATTGAGATTCTGGTTTGGCTTATATCCTAAGGCGGGCTTTGCACACTACGACATCGCAGGTGCGATGTCGGTGGGGTCAAATTGAAAATGACGCACTTCCGGCATCGCATGCGACATTGTAGTGTGTAAAGGCTCGATGATACGATTAACGAGCGCAAAAGCGTCGTAATCGTATCATCGGTGCAGCGTCTGCGTAATCCATAATTACGCTGACGCAACAGTCCGATGTTGTTCCTCGCTCCCGCGGCAGCACACATCGCTGTGTGTGAAGCCGCAGGAGCGAGGAACATCTCCTACCGGCGTCACTGCGGCTTCCGTAGGATATGTGGAAGGAAGGAGGTGGGCGGGATGTTTACATCCCACTCATCTCCGCCCCTCCGCTCTTATTGGCTGCCTGCCGTGTGACGTCGCAGTGACGCCGCACGACCCGCCCCCTTAACAAGGAGGCGGGTCGCCGGCCAGAGCGACGGTCGCAGGACAGGTGAGTCCACGTGAAACTGCCGTAGCGATAATGTTCGCTACGGCAGCTATCACAAGGATATCGCTGCTCCGACGGGGGCGGGGACTATCGCGCTCGGCATCGCAGCATCGGCCTGCGATGTCGCAGCGTGCAAAGTACCCCTAAGTCATATGGCAAGGGTCGATATTGACTGTTAGGTTTGCTACTTCCAATAGTTGACACTAGATTACCTCTTAGTTCCCAGTCTTAGCTGATCACCTAGCCAAATCCGATCTCATGCTGTGCACTGATGAGGGGCATTACCCCAAAACATTGAGATTCTGGTTTGGCTTATATCCTAATGGCAAGGCTCGTTAAAGGGTCAATATTGACTTTTAGGTTTGCTACTTCCAATAGTTGGCACATGAGTTCAAGTCCGCTTCCTCTCTGAAGAGACAATTTGCTGTTAAAAACCCATGGAACTCTATGGGCACCTTATGGATCCATACAGCGCAAATCATTTATGGGTTCATTTGTATGAGGTATAAATTCGAAAAATATTTTGTAACTTAAGGACAAAAATAACAATATAATCAGGTGTAAACTGAAAAATGATCATTTATCTCTTCTAAGCCCCAGAGGGTTGCACATTACTACTCAAGCCTTTTTCTGAAATGTCATTTTTAACAACGCAGCTTATATTTCTAAAGTTTATGGGAGTTTTAGAATTTTTTTATGTTTCTTTTTTTTTCTCCTTCTCAAAAAACAATTATGATGAACAAACAGGTGGTCAAATCTGATGCCTTATGAACTCCAATTTTTTCATTTTTTAGGAATTTCTGGTAACTGGGGATTGTGAGAGGTTATTAATTTGACGAGTCAAGAGTCAGACATCCATTTACTACATCGATGACCATTCATCTGAACAGTCTCTACGTCTGCCCTCTTTTAAATTAGGAACCTTCTGAAAGGGGTTGTCTGTGATGAGATGACCCCTTTTATATGATGATGCCCTTTTCTTCTTTAAAAGGGTTGTCTTATGTTTGAAATGGATAAAAAAGCAACGTGCAAAGCAAGTTTGCCTCGTACTTCTTGTTGAAAATCCTCTCTGCTCTTTAGAACAGAGAAACTTTCTCCGCAATCAGCAGAAATCAGTTTTTGAAAGGATCAGCAAATTAGGCTCAAGAGCTATTGTGGATCTGATGCCTCTGTCACTCCAGCTCTATTTCCTTCCCTTTTCTACCTTCTTCTGCCTAATTGACAGTCACTGCTGTGTGACTCCAGGCAAATAAGTAGTTGGTCAAGCAGGAGGAGGTGGTGCTATTGTCGATCTATAGCCTCTGTCACTCCAGCTCTATTCACTTCCCTATTCTATCTCCTCCTGCCTAACTGATAGCTTCTTTGCTGTGCAACTCCAGGCAAATTGAGTCGTTGGTTAAGCAAGAGAAAGCATCGCTATTGTGCATCTGAAGCCTCTGTCACTCCAGCTCTATTCACTTCCCTTTTCTACTTCCTTCTACCTAGCTAATAGCCTCTCTGCTGTGAAACTCCAGGCATATAGAGTGATTGGTCATGCAAGAGAAAGCATCGCTATTGTGGATCTGAAGCCTCTGTCACTCCAACTCTATTCCTTTCCCTTTTCTATTTCCTTCTGCCTAGTTAATAGCCTCTCTGCTGTGCAATTCCAGGCAAATTGAGTCATTGGTCAAGCAAAAGGAGGAGTTGCTATTGTGGATCTGAAGCCTCTGTCACTCCAGCTCTATTCCTTTCCCTTTTCTTCTTCCTTCTGCCTAGCTAATAGCTTCTTTGCTGTGCAACTCCAGGCAAATAGAGTCATTGGTTAAGCAAGAGGAGGCAGTGCTATTGTGGAGATGAAGCCTCTGTCACTCTAGTTCTATGCCCTTCCTTTTGCTACCTCCTCCTACCTAACTGATAGCCTCTCTGCTGTGCAACTCCAGGCAAATAGAGTCATTGGTTAAGCAGGAGGAGGTAGCCCTATTGTGGATCTGAAGCATCTGTCACTCCAGCTCTATTTCCTTCCCTTTTCTATCTCCTCCTGCCTAGCTGATAGCCCCACTGCTGTGCAACGCCAGACAAATAGATGTATTGGTCAAGCATTAGGAGGCGGTGTTATTGGGGATCTGAAACCTCTGTCACTCCAGCTCTATTAACTTCCCATGTCTACCTCCTCCTGTGTAACTGATAGCCTCTCTGCTGTGCAACTCCAGGCAAATGGAGTAATCGGTCAAGCAGCAGGAGTCGGTGCTATTGTGGATCTGAAGCCTCTGTCACTCTAGTTCTATTCCCTTCCTTTTGCTACCTCCTCCTACCTAACTGATAGCCTCTCTGCTGTGCAACTCCAGGCAAATGGAGTAATTGGTCAAGCAGCAGGAGTCGGTGCTATTGTGGATCTGAAGCCTCTGTCACTCTAGTTCTATTCCCTTCCTTTTGCTACCTCCTCCTACCTAACTGATAGCCTCTCTGCTGTGCAACTCCAGGCAAATAGAGTCATTGGTTAAGCAGGAGGAGGCAGCCCTATTGTGGATCTGAAGCATCTGTCACTCCAGCTCTATTTCCTTCCCTTTTCTATCTCCTCCTGCCTAGCTGATAGCCCCACTGCTGTGCAAGCCAGACAAATAGATGTATTGGTCAAGCATTAGGATGCGGTGTTATTGGGGATCTGAAACCTCTGTCACTCCAGCTCTATTAACTTCCCATGTCTACCTCCTCCTGTGTAACTGATAGCCTCTCTGCTGTGCAACTCCAGGCAAATGGAGTAATCAGTCAAGCAGCAGGAGTCGGTGCTATTGTGGATCTGAAGCCTCTGTCACTCTAGTTCTATTCCCTTCCTTTTGCTACCTCCTCCTACCTAACTGATAGCCTCTCTGCTGTGCAACTCCAGGCAAATGGAGTAATTGGTCAAGCAGCAGGAGTCGGTGCTATTGTGGATCTGAAGCCTCTGTCACTCTAGTTCTATTCCCTTCCTTTTGCTACCTCCTCCTACCTAACTGATAGCCTCTCTGCTGTGCAACTCCAGGCAAATAGAGTCATTGGTTAAGCAGGAGGAGGCAGCCCTATTGTGGATCTGAAGCATCTGTCTCTCCAGCTCTATTTCCTTCCCTTTTCTATCTCCTCCTGCCTAGCTGATAGCCCCACTGCTGTGCAACTCCAGACAAATAGATGTATTGGTCAAGCATTAGGAGGCGGTGTTATTGGGGATCTGAAACCTCTGTCACTCCAGCTCTATTAACTTACCATGTCTACCTCCTCCTGTGTAACTGATAGCCTCTCTGCTGTGCAACTCCAGGCAAATGGAGTAATTGGTCAAGCAGGAGGAGTCGGTGCTATTGTGGATCTGAAGCCTCTATCACTCCAGTTCTATTCCCTTCCTTTTGCTACATCCTCCTACCTAACTGATAGCCTCTCTGCTGTGCAACTCCAGGCAAATAGAGTCATTTGTTAAGCAGGAGGAGGCAGTCCTATTGTGGATATGAAGCATCTGTCACTCCAGCTCTATTCCATTCCCTTTTCTACCTCCTCCTGCCTAACTGATAGCCCCTCTGCTGTGCAACTTCAGACACATAGATTTATTGGTGAAGCATTAGGAGGCGGTGTTATTGGGGATCTGAAACCTCTGTCACTCCAGCTCTATTCCATTCGCTTTACTACCTGCTCCTGCCTAACTGATAGGTTTGCTACTGTGCAACTCCAGGGAAATAGAGTCAGTGGTCCAGCAGGAGGAGGTGGCGCTGGGCAAGGAATAGACCTGGAGTGACAGAGGCTTCAGATCTAAACATAGCTCTTCAGCCTTACTTGCATATCATTTCAAACACTAATTTCTCAATAAAGAATTAATGCACTGGCCATGTAAAGCTATTGCTGGGCTTATCTTTGAAAGAGCTACATGCGCATATAAATAGATTGTGGTGCAAAATCCTGCTGACAGATTCCCTTTAAGGGAATTCCCGGAAGAAAATGAACAAGTAGAGGATGAACATTCACCAATAGGCAGAATCCAGTGTGATTGTTCCCCTCACTTTTATTAACCGAAAATATTTATTACCGGTTTTCCTTTGTTTCCGGAAAAAACCTGATCACCTCCACATTCAGTCTTATAAATGGGGGAACTTTAGTAAATTAATGGACCCATTGAGCCAACAAAGCGATAACATTTATTCCTGGCATCAAATGATTTGTTCTCCTGTTTCTACCACTTCTCGGAGAGAAACATTATCAGGTCCCTGCCACCTTGAAGCAGCTAATTAGGCGTTTGACTTATCTTACGATCATTCGTGGTTGTACAGGAGCGGTGTAATTACATTGTACACGTATGTGAGATGATCTATCGTCAGTCTGTAAACTCTATAATGAAGACTCTGCATTTGGAGTCTTCCAGGACGGAGCGTTCCTTCTGTCTGCGTAACAGTTGAGGGTAATTTTAGGTAGGACGTTCTCTCAACGTTGCCAGAGAATTATAGTCTAGGTGAGGAAATGATAGCATAGAAGACCGAGGCTGTGGTAGGCAGATCCCATGAAGGCTCTGCATTTAGAGTCTTCCAGGACGGAGCGTTCCTTCTGTCTTCGTAACAGTTGAGGGTATTTTTAGGTAGGACGTTCTCTCAACGTTGCCAGAGAATTATAGTCTAGGTGAGGAAATGATAGCATAGAAGACCGAGGCTGTGGTAGGCAGATCTCATGAAGGCTCTGCATTTAGAGTCTTCCAGGACGGAGCGTTCCTTCTGTCTTCGTAACAGTTGAGGGTATTTTTAGGTAGGACGTTCTCTCAACGTTGCCAGTGAATTATAGTCTAGGTGAGGAAATGATAGCATAGAAGACCGAGGCTGTGGTAGGCAGATCCCATGAAGGCTCTGCATTTAGAGTCTTCCAGGATGGAGCGTTCCTTCTGTCTTCGTAACAGTTGAGGGTATTTTTAGGTAGGACGTTCTCTCAACGTTGCCAGAGAATTATAGTCTAGGTGAGGAAATGATAGCATAGAAGACCGAGGCTGTGGTAGGCAGATCTCATGAAGGCTCTGCATTTAGAGTCTTCCAGGACGGAGCGTTCCTTCTGTCTTCGTAACAGTTGAGGGTATTTTTAGGTAGGACGTTCTCTCAACGTTGCCAGTGAATTATAGTCTAGGTGAGGAAATGATAGCATAGAAGACCGAGGCTGTGGTAGGCAGATCCCATGAAGGCTCTGCATTTAGAGTCTTCCAGGACAGAGCGTTCCTTCTGTCTTCATAACAGTTGAGGGTATTTTTAGGTAGGATGTTCTCTCAACGTTGCCAGTGAATTATAGTCTAGGTGAGGAAATGATAGCATAGACCGAGGCTTCGGTAGGCAGATCCCATGAAGGCTCTGCATTAGGAGTCTTCCAGGACGGAGCGTTCCTTCTGTCTTCATAACAGTTGAGGGTATTTTTAGGTAGGACGTTCTCTCAACGTTGCCAGTGAATTATAATCTAGGTGAGGAAATTATAGCATAGACCGAGGCTGCGGTAGGCAGATCCCATGCTGGTGCATTGTACAGCTCCACGGTGAGGTGTGAGTTACCGGAACGCCTCCTATTCTTCCATGGTAGACCCAGACGCAAAGTGAAAAATTTACACAGACGTAGGTGAAAAAAGAGACTATAAGAAAGCTTTATGTCATAGTCAAGTCTTAAAATAATTTACGGTTTCTGACTTTGAATACATTTCGATGCAATATTTTTACTGTTAGGCTTACTTTTTACTACAACCAAAATATTCAGAAAACAAAATTTTTAAACTTGCAAACAAGAATATGGTGACGTTTGCAGAAATTTGGCATCAACACGGAAACCCACTTGGTCACCATTGCTTAAACCAATATGTCTACACTAGTGTTGCATTTACCAAAATGGCCACAATTGCAGATAGGAGATGGCCATCAATATGACCACCATTATGGAAATTAATTCAGTCACCAAGGAAGGAAGGCCCTCTGGCAACTCACCTAAGTCTGTACCCTTAGCTCCCTAACATCCCTATATGGGTCCAGGTGTACACGTTCCAGCTTCAAACTCGTGTAGTGTGCATGACTGCAAGTCCGAGGACATTCTGATCATGCGCACTGATCCGAAAATCAGTGGTGACAGCAGAGGTGAGAGCAACCATGCCTCTGATGCTAAATATTCATTAGCATGTTAGGACGCCCACAAGGGGCGTGCTAACATTCTAAGGGGGCGGACTAGCCAAGGGAACTAACACCCTTACGACTAGTCCCTGGCCTCATTAGGATGTTATAAATGATCTTTAGAAATACTTTTTCTAAAGATCTCTTTTATCTATGTTACTAGATACAGGGACAGTTAGGGGTACTTTACACGCTGCGACATCGCTAGCCAATGCTAGCGATGCCGAGCGCCATAGTCCCCGCCCCCATCGCACATGCGATATCTTGTGATAGCTGCCGTAGCGAACATTATCGCTACGGCAGCTTCACACGCACTCACCTGCCCTGCGACGTCGCTCTGGCCGGCGACCCGCCTCCTTCCTAAGGGGGCCGGTCGCGCGGCGTCACAGCGACGTCACACGGCAGGCGGCCAATAGAAGTGGAGGGGCGGAGATGAGCAGGACGTAAACATCCAGCCCACCCCTTCCTTCCGCATAGCCGGCGTGAGCCGCAGGAACGAGGAACAACATCGTACCTGTGGACGCACCGACATTATGAAAATGAACGACGTGACACAGATCACCGATTTTTGACTGTTTCACGCTCGTTCATCTTCTCTCCTAGGCTTTACACGTTGCGACGACGTTACCGACTCCGTATGTGCGCCACTGTCGATTTGACCCCGACAATATCGCAGGTGCGATGTCGCAACGTGCAAAGTACCCCTTAGGCAGGGATTAGCAATATGCACCCAGAACTGCTCGTGGTTTAGGGTGCACAATGCATCTGACAAGTTGACTTTAAAAATCTGTGTTACGAGCACCAAACCTCGGGCTCACTTATTTCTAGTCAGGACACAAGAAGGACCTTTGAAAAGTTTGGATTTTGCTATGGAAGCCATAGCCCGAGCTGGGCATAACCCCAATACTCTCCATCAGGGCCGAATCCAGGTCTTTGTGGGCCCCGAATGAAAGCGTCTCAGACGGTCCAGGGCCCCAGCATTTGCCCATGTGTGCCGGGTGCTGACACCGGCCCTGCTCTCCATCAATACTTAGTTGGTTTGCACTATCTTCTACTTCATCAGTCAAAATAAAAAAGCCATTTTTGAAATTTTGACTTATTTACATCCTATACGAAGATTCTCACCCCGGCTCCCTCACATTCAAAAACATGGTAAAATCTTGTCGACCTTGCGAAAAACATATTCTTTTCATATTAGCAAGATCATGTTGTGTCTCTAACAGAGATCACAACCGGTAAATGAAGAAGTGGGAAGTTGTCTCTTCTTCTGAGGCAGAGAAGCTTTCAGATTCGAGCTGACACATTGGTTTTCACCCGTTCTTGTCACTTCTGATGGCAAATGTAAGACATCCGCTAACAACACGTGTTTAGGCAGTCACAACATTCTGCTCAAATGTTACATTTTAGTCTTACGAATAAAATGTGGAGTCTGCACTCATTATTTATCTATCTAGAAATACCTACGGTAGCTATATCCGCGTCTCAGAAGATTCTAAAAATACCACTGAGTACTTCCAAGTGTCCCGTGTGCTCTTCTTATTCTCAATATTTCGTTTCTTCTCCTTTCTCATTAAATCACTTGAGTGGATGTTGGCAACATGAGCCCCTGAAGAGGCTTCAAAAACTGAGCTCATACTGTATATTTAGCAATATAAGTGGATGGAACAAAAAAAGATAAGAAAATCTAAAATCGGGAAATGCGAAAATCTATTAACCGGTTCAGAATCGTGACGATTTTTCCCTCGTTCCTGACCATGGCACATTTTAAGTTAATGATACTTGCGCTTTTAATGCCTCTAATTTTATATTCTCGTTGGAATATTCACTTAATTGTTGCCTCTTTTTTTTTTTTTTTTTACCGCTGCACATTTTGGTCATTTTTATATTCCTCTTTCTTGCTGATATCTGGGGAAAATGTAGAGAAAATGGACCTCTAAGAAGACATTTTACATTGTGCTCCTCTCTCCACAAACGTTATTTTTAAATATTGGATATAACTTTTTAGACTCATTTTTAACTTAATAGATATTTAGATTGGCTATATATATATATATATATATATATATATATAATATGTATATATATGTGTGTATGTATGTATTGTAACGTTGCGCCCTGCAACGTGGGGGTTCCACTCGCTTGCAGCGGTGTGAGGTAGCTTCAGCAACACACGTAACACAGTCTCTTCATAGAAATTCCGGCAGTTTATTTAAAAACATTCAGCATAAACTGCCCTCAAACATAAATAATAAGTCCATTATGGATGTTTTAGCAACTTCCCCACTCTCTGGCTCCTGCCAGCGTACAATTCTAGCCAAGGTTCCTTCCAGCACCCAGGGCCCTCTGCAGACCCGTCTGTCTCTCCTCCAGGAGAGATTCGGCCCTACCCTGGCCTGGCTGCACTCACCTCAGACTCAATATCAGAGCCTTGTGTTCAGCCTCCACACAGGCTGATACACCCAGAGCTCCCGGCTCTGCTCTCACTTGTTCCCAGTCCACACACTGGACATCTAGAGCCAGTCTCTATCTAGACTGCCCTAGACACACTCCACCTAGGTTCAGAGACAGGATTGCTTTAACCCCTGGAGCCACACCCACAGGTGGTAAGGAGTGTGTAATCAGCATCACACACCCTTCCATGGCTCTGCATGTAATGCAATCCTGTGGAACAACAGGTCCCAGCCAACTTCACATTGCAGAGCACCCATGCTTCTGCAAAACATACCGGCCCTTTGTAATACAGCCGGTTGATACATCACAGTATATAAATATATATATATATATATATATATAGAATAAACAAAAAGCCAGCACTAAATGTGCACTTCAGCATTAAAAATTCCAAACTGTACTTATTATAAACATTTTGAGATTTTTGGCAAAAAATTGCAATTTCTTGAGCTGCCTCGCCACGTCACGGCAAATCTCATTTGGGGCAGTCCTACACTAAAATATTTTTATAAAATGTGCCATACGGCCTCACATATGAATAGTAGAACTGCTCTTAGCAGCACTCACCTGGTCTATTTCAATCCCGTACCCATGACTGAGTCATGGCTGTGGGCGGGACAGGTCCACGCAAATGCTGCATGAAGTAAATAGCCTGAGGACAGGGTTTGATGACTGAATGTGAACAGTCACCAACCGCCAAAAAATAGACAGGTGGAATACATCCCAAATTGGGGTGCATAGCAAGGTGGGGGTCAGCCACCGACCAATTCAATGAAGAAAAAACAAAAAGCCAGCACTAAATGTGCACTTCAGCACTAAAAATTCCAACACATATATATGTGTTGGAAAAAGGTCAGCCTTTGACCAAAACGTCCTGTGATATAGGCCATTCAAGAAGATTTTATTTGAAAGCGAAGTGGAGTGCTGCCTTCTGATTTTTTGGAAATATATATATATATATATATATATATATATATATATATATATATATATATATACAACTAAATATATATATAATAAAAAAACATATACAGTTAGGTCCAGAAATATTTGGACAGTGGCACAATTTTCGCGAGTTGGGCTCTGCATGCCACCACATTGGATTTGAAATGAAACCTCTACAACAGAATTCAAGTGCAGATTGTAACGTTTAATTTGAAGATTTGAACAAAAATATCTGATAGAAATTGTAGGAATTGTCACATTTCTTTACAAACACTCCACATTTTAGGAGGTCAAAAGTAATTGGACAAATAAACCAAACCCAAACAAAATATTTTTATTTTCAATATTTTGTTGCGAATCCTTTGGAGGCAATCACTGCCTTAAGTCTGGAACCCATGGACATCACCAAACGCTGGGTTTCCTCCTTCTTAATGCTTTGCCAGGCCTTTACAGCCGCAGCCTTCAGGTCTTGCTTGTTTGTGGGTCTTTCCGTCTTAAGTCTGGATTTGAGCAAGTGAAATGCATGCTCAATTGGGTTAAGATCTGGTGATTGACTTGGCCATTGCAGAATGTTCCACTTTTTTGCACTCATGAACTCCTGGGTAGCTTTCGCTGTATGCTTCGGGTCATTGAATATCTGTACTATGAAGCGCCGTCCGATCAACTTTGCGGCATTTGGCTGAATCTGGGCTGAAAGTATATCCCGGTACACTTCAGAATTCATCCGGCTACTCTTGTCTGCTGTTATGTCATCAATAAACACAAGTGACCCAGTGCCATTGAAAGCCATGCATGCCCATGCCATCACGTTGCCTCCACCATGTTTTACAGAGGATGTGGTGTGCCTTGGATCATGTGCCGTTCCCTTTCTTCTCCAAACTTTTTTCTTCCCATCATTCTGGTACAGGTTGATCTTGGTCTCATCTGTCCATAGAATACTTTTCCAGAACTGAGCTGGCTTCATGAGGTGTTTTTCAGCAAATTTAACTCTGGCCTGTCTATTTTTGGAATTGATGAATGGTTTGCAGCTAGATGTGAACCCTTTGTATTTACTTTCATGGAGTCTTCTCTTTACTGTTGACTTAGAGACAGATACACCTACTTCACTGAGAGTGTTCTGGACTTCAGTTGATGTTGTGAACGGGTTCTTCTTCACCAAAGAAAGTATGCGGCGATCATCCACCACTGTTGTCATCCGTGGACGCCCAGGCCTTTTTGAGTTCCCAAGCTCACCAGTCAATTCCTTTTTTCTCAGAATGTACCCGACTGTTGATTTTGCTACTCCAAGCATGTCTGCTATCTTTCTGATGGATTTTTTCTTTTTTTTCAGCCTCAGGATGTTCTGCTTCACCTCAATTGAGAGTTCCTTAGACCGCATGTTGTCTGGTCACAGCAACAGCTTCCAAATGCAAAACCACACACCAGTAATCAACCCCAGACCTTTTAACTACTTCATTGATTACAGGTTAACGAGGGAGACGCCTTCAGATTTAATTGCAGCCCTTAGAGTCCCTTGTCCAATTACTTTTGGTCCCTTGAAAAAGAGGAGGCTATGCATTACAGAGCTATGATTCCTAAACCCTTTCTCCGATTTGGATGTGAAAACTCTCATATTGCAGCTGGGAGTGTGCACTTTCAGCCCATATTATATATATAATTGTATTTCTGAACATGTTTTTGTAAACAGCTAAAATAACAAAACTTGTGTCACTGTCCAAATATTTCTGGACCTAACTGTATGTATATATATATATATATATATATATATATATATATACATATATATATATATATTTTTATTTTTTTTTTTATTTATGGTACAGTTAAAAACGTCAGCTCGAGATGCAAAAGATAAGCCATCACTGAGCCATAGATACCGAAAAATGAGAACGCTATAGGTTTCAGAAAATGGCGCAAAACGTGTGCCACTCTTTTTGGACAAGCTTGGGAATTTTTTTTAACCCCTTAGATACAAGTAAACCTATTCATGTTTGGTGTCTCCAAACTCGCACCAATCTCAGGTATAACAGCGACATATCAGTTTTACCATATAGTGAACATGGTGAATAAAATATCCCAAAAACTATTGTGCGATCACACTTTTTTTGCAGTTTTTTCAAACTTGAAATTTTCTGGATGTTTTCTAGTACACTATATGGTAAAACCTATGGTTCAATTTAAAACTACAACTCGTCCCGCAAAAAACAAGCCCTTATATGGCAAGATTGACAGAAAAATAAAAACGTTACGGCTCTCGGAAGAAAGAGAGGAAAAAAAAAAACAAAAACAGAAAAACGCAAAACGCTCGAGGGTTAAGGGTTTAAAGCTCTCATTCTCATATTATAAAAAGAGGGGAAAATTGCTGCTGTAGTGAGTTGACTAGCGGCCACAGATATCTCCACCATGGAGGACATTCATATCAATAATCTATTTCAGTGTACAACTTTTTCTAGGGATAACAAATTGGCAGTTTTTGCCGCCTGACCTACTTTGGTCAGCTGATGTCCTGAGGATCTTCATTAAGAGAAGGTATTGCATAGATGAGACAACCCCTTTAAGAGCGCAATTTTAGTATTTATTTTAAATTCAAAATTTAATTTTTATATTTCAGTGAGGGAACCATGAAGCAAGACACTGACAGGTAGAGTGGTATACAAAAGCCTGAGTCTTCACGTCCTGGGTATTTCCATTGTAAGGAACTTTATCGCAGCACAAATAGGTGCCAAGGAGAAAAATGGAAAAAAACTTGTCAGTCAACCAACAGTCATGAGCCAACTAATGTTAAACCAACCATTGAACTCAGTCTTGTGAGAATTTGGCTGCTTGAAGGTTCTCTACCCTTAGAAATGAGGTTGGAAAGACAATTTCAGTGCCTGAGGCAAGATAAGCAGCTTATACGCTGTCAATAGCTAAGACATGGACATGTTCAGGTGAAACATAGCAGGGTTATCTCAGAACATCTGACAGTTGGCCAACAGCATTGTCCCAAAGGTCTGTAATGACCACCATGAATTGGCAAATGTCTCTTATATCGCTTATCACTATTGTTATCCTAGAACTCCATGGTTCATTCGGATATTTGTATTTTTTGTTTTCTCGTTTGTTTTTTTGCTTTGTGGTGTCTTGAATGTGACATAAAATGATGTTGTATCTCTTCTTTTCCTTCAGGGAACGGGCATTAAACACGTCGCAGCCTGTGGCCTTGCAGCTGACAGTGGGCAATCTGAAACCAGAGGAGACTTACTCTTTCCGTATCGTAGCTTATAACGAATGGGGTCCCGGTGAAAGCTCACAGCCAGTCAAGGTGGCTACACAACCGGAGTGTAAGTATTAAGTAACATGAATATTGTAATTATTATCAATGTAGATGATCATAGAAGACACGTATAGTCCAGTTTTTCAATTAGTTTTCTCTTGTGCTTTCCAATCAATGACACCGGTCCATGAGTAGCAGTCCCGAGAAGGAGTACAGAAAGTCCCGGGAGAGAGTTAAAAGAATGAAATGTTAAGCTCACTTGTCTAAGCCCATTCCTCATTCTTCCTGCTACCGCATTTTCTCCACGCCCTCCCTCTGATCTTCTTTTTAGGTTTTGTTTGTCTTCAAGTACAGCCTAGCCTTGATTGTGCTACCTAGGATGCAATGCTCAACAGCCATTGATGTGTGTCGTGTTCCATGTGATTGTATCAGGCTAAATTAGTCCCAGTCAGCACCAGAAGATAATTTATTCAGTCTGAATAAAATTCAGCCCTTTTTGAATGTTCCCCAGAAAGACATGTATTGGGTTTTAAGGTCACTCCAGGTTTACAACAGATATTGAAAAAAAAAGGGAAAGGGGGAAAAATACTAACATTTCCCTCACCTGCTGTAAGCCCTCTTCTTGCCTATTCTGGTGCCACAACCCCATGTCTGATCAACCGTTAGCTTCAGACTGGTCTTTTCTTTGGTTTTCAATTCATTCTTTGACTTAGGTTGTTCCACTGCTGAGTAAGCTTCACAATGTCACCAGGGGTACAACACTATCATCCTTCTCCCCGCTTGATCAAGTCATTGATGTAAGTTATGCATCATGTTATTTTGTGAGGCCTAGTCTTTGTCAAATGACCTGTATTGAAATGTAAAAAAAATACTAAAAAAGGGACCAAACAGATGGGAGCGAAGAGAAGACCAAAATTAAGAACAAGGAAATAGTAGAGTGAAGTGAAGAACAAAAAAAGACTGAATAGGAGAGCAAAAAGAAGATCAAAAAGAATACCAACGATGAGAGGGAAGATGAGTACAAAGAGAAGACCAAAAAGAAGACCGAAGAGGAAAGCAAACAGGAGAGCAAAGGGAAGACCAAAAAGAAGACTGAATAGGAGAGTAAAGAGAAGAACAAAAATGACCAAAGATGAGAGTGAAGATGAGAGCGAAGAGAAAACTAAAAAGAAGACCAAAGAGGAGACCAAACATGAGGGTAAACAGAAGACCAAAAAGAAGACCAAAGATGAGAGTGAAGAGAAGACCAAACAGAAGATTGAAGAGGTGAGCAAACAGGAGAGCAAAAACTAGACCAAAAAGAAGACTCATAAGGAGAGCAAAGAGAAGACCAAAAGGACCAAAGATGAGAGTGAAGATGAGAGTGAAGAGAAAACCAAGAAGAAGACTGAAGAGGAGAGCAAAGAGGAGACCAAAAAGGAGAGCAAAGAGGAGACCAAAGATGAGGGCAAACAGAAAACCAAAGAGAAGAGCAAAGATGAGAGCAAAGAGAAGACCAAACAGAAGACTGAAGAGGAGAGCAAACAGGAGAGCAATAGCTATGCCAAAAAGAACACTCAATAGGAAAGCAAAGAGAAGACCAATAAGAAGACCAAAGATGAAAGTG
Organism: Anomaloglossus baeobatrachus; assembly: GCF_048569485.1. Lineage (NCBI taxonomy): Eukaryota > Metazoa > Chordata > Amphibia > Anura > Aromobatidae > Anomaloglossus > Anomaloglossus baeobatrachus. Next base: position 931,840,616 of record NC_134353.1, on the reverse strand, counting down.
AAGATGAGAACGAAGAGAAAACTAAAAAGGAGGCCGAAGAGGAGAGCAAAGAGGAGACCAAAAAAGAGACCAAAAAGGAGAGCAAAGAGGAGAGCAAAAAGGAGAGTGAAGAAGAGAGCAAAGAGGAGAACGAAGAGGAGAGTGAAGGGAAGTACGTAGAGTAGACCGAAGACAAGAACAAAAAGAAAAGTAAAGAGAAGACTGATGAGAAAAACAAAGAGAAGGCCAAAGAAAAGACAAAAGAGAAATCTGACGAGTAGACCAAAGACAAGGCCAAAGAAAAGACCGATCCACAGTGAGAGGTGATCAGATAGGTAGTTGTGAGATGGAAAGCAAACCTAGGGATTGTAAATCAAGTTATGTCTTTAAAAACTAGACCCTCATACAACTTTGTTAATGAAAAAGTCATGGCGCCTGAAATGAAAAAACTAAACAAAATCTGGCCATGGTAGGACAGGATAAAAGTCTTTACCACAAATAAAAGATCATAAGGTGGACTCAGATTGTTTTGGGTCCCTGGACAACCATAGTCATGGACCCCACAATAACTATTTACCATAGCAACCAATAAGAGCTCAGCTTATATTTTCCAAACAGCTCTGGCAAAATGAAAGCTGCACTGTGATTGGTTGCTATGAACAGCAAAGACTTTCATTTCGGTCAGGTAGACCATAAATGTAAAAAAAAAAAAATTATTGGTGTCATAGGGCTTTTTTTTGGCAAAGGTCCCATCAGGCAATGACGTATTGCCCTAATATCCATAGGTTTTTGTATATATATATATATATATATATATATATATATATATAGATATATATTATATATATAGAGAGAGAGAGAGAAAAAATCTAAAAAAAATATATATAAATATATATAAAAAAATTAAAGAAAACAAATAAATAAAATATATATATATATCTTATAGAGAAAACAAATCCTTTAAAATAAAAGCCGCTCTTATCCTTTTATGAGATTGCTCATTCTAAAATGGTTTTTTTTTATGTAAAGACGCTCACAATTTGGACGGAAGCTTTTATGTCAGAGCCAAAGATTAAATCTTCCTCGGCTTAGCCTTGCTATGATGTATAATTTTACCCAAGACCTATAAGTCGTGATTTCAATCACGGCAGACAGAAGACGCGCGTAATCTGTCTGTGCCCCATACAGAGAGCTGGAGAATTATCATTTATTTCTCATTTTTCCCCTTCTTCAAAATGTCAAAAGACGAGTGTAATTAAAATAAAAAAAATTAAAAGATATTTTTTTTTATATATTTCCTATGTAAATGTTCAATAGTTTGCTCTTAGGATAAAAGTATTAGATGTTACAATAATCTACATTGATGTTCTTCTATTCACACACAAGAGATTAATTGCGCGGCTCCGTGTGGCATCCGCCGCGGCGTCGCTTTATAAATGTGTAATAATGGTGATTATTAAGGAGAAGAGTATAGCGCTCTGTAAACCGATAGAGAGTATTAACTAAAGAAACACGCCGTTCTTCTATTCAACTAATCCGGCTGATATTCATAGAAACACGGATACTTTTTATTTCTGTAAATATAGAGCGGCCATAATGAATGATAATGTAGTGATTGGTTAATAAAGTCAAAAAGGAAATGTATAGTGATACTTTTATGGAAAGGCTCAAAATGTTTGTATACCAATAGATAGATGGATGGATGGATGGATGGATGGATGGATGGATGGATAGATAGATAGATAGGAGGATGGATGGATGGATGGATGGATGGACACATAGATAGAGGGATAGATAGATGGATAGATAGATAGATAGATAGATAGATAGATAGATAGATAGATACAGTCATATGAAAAAGTTTCGGCACCCCTATTAATGTTAACCTTTTTTCTTTATAACAATTTGGGCTTTTGCTGTTTCAGTTTCATACATCTAATAACTGATGGACTGAGTAATATTTCTGGATTGAAATGAGGTTTATTGTACTAACAGAAAATGCGCAATCCGCATTTAAACAAAATTTGACAGGTGCAAAAGTATGGGCACCTCAACATAAAAGTGACATTAATATTTTGTAGATCCTCCTTTTCCAAAAATCACAGTCTCTAGTCGCTTCCTGTAGCTTTTAATGAGTTCCTGGATCCTGGATGAAGGTATATTTGACCATTCCTGTTTACAAAACAATTCCAGTTCAGTTAAGTTTGATGGTCGCCGAGCATGGACAGCCGCTTCACATCATCCCACAGATGTTCAATGATATTCAGGTCTGGGGACTGGGATGGCCATTCCAGAACATTGTAATTGTTCCTCTGCATGAATGCATGAGTAGATTTGGAGCGGTGTTTTGGATCATTGTCTTGCTGAAATATCCATCCCCTGCGTAACTTCAACTTCGTCACTGATTCTTGCACATTATTGTCAAGAACTTACTAATACTGAGTTGAATCCATGCGACCCTCAACTTTAACAAGATTCCCGGTACCGGCATTGGCCACACAGCCCCAAAGCATGATGGAACCTCCACCAAATTTTACTGTGGGTAGCAAGTGCTTTTCTATGAATGCCGTGTTTTTTTGCCTCCATGCATAACGCCTTTTTGTATGACCAAACAACTCAATCTTTTTTTCATCAGTCCACAGGACCTTCTTCTAAAATGTAACTGGCTTGTCCAAATGTGCTTTTGCATACCTCAGGCGACTCTGTTTGTGGCGTGCTTGCAGAAACGGCTTCTTTCACATCACTCTCCCATACAGCTTCTCCTTGTGCAACGTGCGCTGTATTGTTGACTGATGCACAGTGACACCATCTGCAGCAAGATGATGCTGCAGGTCTTTGGAGGTGGTCTGTGGATTGTCCTTGACTGTTCTCACCATTCTTCTTCTCTGCCTTTCTGATATTTTTCTTGGCCTGCCACTTCTGGGCTTAACAAGAACTCTACCTGTATTCTTCCATTTCCTTACTATGTTCCTCACAGTGGAAACTGACAGTTTAAATCTCTGAGACAACTTTTTGTACCTTCCCCTGAACAACTATGTTGAATAATCTTTGTTTTCAGATCATTTGAGAGTTGTTTTGAGGAGCCCATGATGCCACTCTTCATAGGAGATTCAAATAGGAGAACTACTTGCAAGTGGCCACCTTAAATACCTTTTCTCATGATGATGAGGATGATGATGATGATGATGATGATGATGACACCTGCCTATGAAGTTCAAAGCTCAATGAGGTTACAAAACCAATTTAGTGCTTCAGTAAGTCAGTAAAAAGTAGTTAGGAGTGTTCAAATCAAGAAATTGATAAGGGTGCCCATACTTTTGCACCGGTCAAATTTTGTTTAAATGTGGATTGCACATTTTCTGTTAGTACAATAAACCTCATTTCAATCCAGAAATATTACTCAGTCCATCAGTTATTAGATATATGAAACTGAAATAGCTGCTGCAAAAACCCAAATTGTTATAAAGAAAAAAGGTTAACATTAATAGGGGTGCCCAAACTTTTTCATATGACTGTAGATAGAGGGATAGATAGATAGATAGATAGATAGGGTCAAGTGACCCTGACAGTAGGGAGGAGAGGATGTGATACCTCCTGACACTTACACTGTATCTAGTCCCTAAGTTCCTTAATGTCCCTATATGAGTCTTTCCACTCATCGCCATCACATGCCTAGTCCTTTACGTCCTTCCACTCACCTTGTATAGTGGAAAGGCCGGTGAATACACAAGACTTCTTTATTACACTAACAATACACAGGGGAAGGAGGACAGATGGGGAGACTTAGACAAAAGGATATGCATAATGAACTTCACATCAACAGCCAAGCACCAAGGCTGCAGGTGACATGGCTCTAAATAGTAGCACCACAAAAGTTTCAGCAGCGGATCACTAGCAGCTCCTAGAGCATTTCCTCCCTCCAAGGTGTTCAGAAACCGAATGAATTCTATTACCGGCATGAGGTGATGGATTATGTGACTATTTAAAGGCAATGGGAGGAGTAACAAACTTGCTGTACCTGAGGAGAACTAACCATGAGCTACTACCATGGAAAATTACACTATACCTCTCTGCACCAAAAGAAAGCAAATCACATTTAAAATCAAGAGTCTCACAAGGCAATGTGAGACTCCGGTCCCAAATCTGTCACAAGTCTCCTAAGTATATAATACAAAATATAATATAACATGCAATTGTCAAGCTCAAATGAGGAAAGCATTGCAATGCAATCCTTGGGCAGTAATATTCAGTCTGAAATAACAGTAATATATAATGATAATAACAGTCTAAGTGAATTACTGATGGCGGGAGGGGGTGAAGTTTCATTTTTCATTAACACAAGTTCCAATCGCTGACGCCAGCAGAGGGGTGAGCAGTAAAGGGGGTGAATATTCATTATTTCATGAACACATGTTTAAATCACTGATACTGGCAAAACGGTGGGCAGAGAAGGGGGTGAATATTCATTATTTCATGAACACAAGTTCTAATCACTGATACCAGCAGAGGGGTGAGCAGTAAAGGGGGTGAATATTCATTATTTCATGGACACAAGTTCTAATCACTGATACCAGCAGAGGGGTGAGCAGTAAAGGGGTTGAATATTCATTGTTTCATGAACACATGTTTCAATCACTGATACCAGCAGAGGGGTGAGCAGTAAAGGGGGTGAATATTCATTATTTCATGAACACAAGTTCTTATCACTGATGCCAGCAGAGGGGTGAGCAGGAAAGTGGGTGAATATTCACTATTTGATGAATAAATGTTTTGATCACTGATGCTGGCAAAGGGGTGGGCAGGGAAGGGGGTGAATATTTATTATTTCATTAACACATGTCTCAATCACTGATGCCAGCAGAGGCATGAGCAGGAAAGGGGGTGAATATTCACTATTTCACGAATGCATGTTCCGATCACTGATGCTGTCAGAGGAGTGTGCGGGATTATGGGCTGGAAGAGGGGTGAATATTCATTCCATTAAACAGCCGACATGTGACTATAAACTTCCAGTGCTTACAGCTACGTACGCCAATGAAAGTTACATATTCCTAGAAGGCTGCCAAATCAATATTTTAGGATACTATTAGTATGATGATCCACATCTTGGGCTTATTTTTGAAGTAGGGCTTATATTTTAAGCATAGTCCCAAAAGGCTGAAAAATCCTGGTAGGGCTTATTTTTGGGGAAACACAGTAGATATATAGATGGATTTTATTTCCCTTTAGATACATATGTAGCTCAGACACAGTCCAAACGTGATGTAAGTGCCCATTTTCTAGCAGTCGCCGACTCCTTACATTTTGGGTACGGAGTTTGTCACTTTCATGAGTAACTTTGCTTCTCCGGCATCATGTGATTTGTCCTCTCACCACATTAATCACCCGCTGCTCTTTGTGTATTTTTGGACAAAAGGCTGATCAATGCCGTGATCAATAACATTACCTAAAGCTGTTAAGTCCATCATTACGGGTAATACTGGGCGCCGTGATGAATATGCAGCAGTGAATTGTGGGCCTTTTCAACTCCAGTGATGAAGAAGAAAGGGATTGTTAATGTATCAGCGTGATAATCAGTCAGCGAGGGCGGGCGGCTGCTCGGTGGTGAAATAGGATTTGGAGGCTGCTCGCGATTCCTCTCGCAGCTTGTCTGGACCCGGTGGTTTCCAGCTGCTTCCTTCTGATATGTTTCCATTCTACAGCTCAGTAGGGTGGGAAGGAAGATGGCGGAGGGTCAGGAAAACTTGGTCTCATTCCCGATGGCAAGCGATCAGCGGTTTAGGTGACACCACACTAACCGGTTCCCATTAGAAGCATCACCGTATGCCAACTCCACAATAATGTGGTTAATATGGGGTGGTGAAGATGTGAGGGTCATAGCAAAAATATTATGTGTTATTTTATTTATTTTATTATAGAACCGTATTATTAGCTATGTTATTCTTATATGTCCAATATAGACAAAAAAAGTATGTGCCCCCTCCACATCCCCCTCTACGAGCTTTTCTGCCCTCCCGCTCTTCACCCATAGATAGTAATATGGAATCAGGCCCTTGGTAGTTATAGCGGCTCCCCATCTTCTGGAAAGACTTCCTACAAGATTTTGGAGGCGTCTGTGGGAATTTTTCCCCTTCATTCAGAAGAGCATTGGTGATGCTGTTGATGGCACTGTGATTTGCGACACTCATGTCACAATCTCCATTATTGGTGTTGGATGGGGCTAAAGTCCGAGCTCTGTGTGGCCGTCATGATCTTCCGCTCCATGTCTGTATGGAGCTTGTGCACTAGGCACAGTTTTGGGGACATTAAAGGGCCTTCCCCAAACTGTTCCCACAAAGCTGGAAGCTACAATTGTCCACAATGTCTTGTGATGAAGCTTTGAGCTTTCCCTTCACTGGAACTAAGAAGCCGAATATGACCCCTGAAAAACAAGCCCATAGCACTATCCTTATCCATCAAACTGTGCAATCAGGGGGTAACATTCTCCCAGAATCACTAAATCCAGATTTCATTCACCAGATGCAGATAGAGCAGTGCAATCTGTGACGCACAGAACACATCTCCTCCAGAGTCCAGTGGTGGCGGCTTTACACCACTCCATCCGACGCTTGGCATTGTGCTTGGTGATGTACAGCATGGCATTGTGCTTGGGGATGTACGGCTTGTCATTGTGCTTGGTGATGTACAGCTCAGCATTGTGCTTGGTGATGTATGGCTTGTCATTGTGCTTGGTGATGTACAGCTCGGCATTGAGCTTGGTGATGTACGGCTCGGCATTGTGCTTGGTGATGTGTGGCTCGGCATTGTGCTTGGTGATGTATGGCTCGGCATTGTGCTTGGTGATATATGACTCAGCATTGTGCTTGGTGATGTATGGCTCGGCACTGTGCTTGGTGAGGTATGGCTCAGAATTGTGCTTGGTGATGTATAGCTCGGCATTGTGCTTGGTGATGTATGGCTCGGCACTGTGCTTGGTGATGTATGGCTCGACACTGTGCTTGGTGATGTATGGCTTGTCATTGTGCTTGGTGATGTATGACTCGGCACTGTGCTTGGTGATGTATGGCTCGGCACTGTGCTTGATGATGTATGGCTCGGCATTGTGCTTGGTGATGTATGGCTCGGCACTGTGCTTGGTGATGTATGGCTCGGCATTGTGCTTGGTGATGTGTGGCTCGGCATTGTGCTTGGTGATGTATGGCTCGGCATTGTGCTTGGTGATATATGACTCAGCATTGTGCTTGGTGATGTATGGCTCGGCACTGTGCTTGGTGATGTATGGCTCGGCACTGTGCTTGGTGATGTATGGCTCGGCATTGTGCTTGGTGATGTATGGCTCGGCATTGTGCTTGGTGATGTACAGCTGGGCATTGTGCTTGGTGATGTGTGGCTCAGCATTGTGCTTGGTGATGTATGGCTCGGCACTGTGCTTGGTGAGGTATGGCTCGGCATTGTGCTTGGTGATGTATGGCTCGGCACTGTGCTTGGTGATGTATGGCTCGGCACTGTGCTTGGTGATGTATGGGTCGACATTGTGCTTGGTGATGTATGGCTCGGCACTGTGCTTGGTGATGTATGGCTCGGCACTGTGCTTGATGATGTATGGCTCGGCATTGTGCTTGGTGATGTACGGCTCGGCACTGTGCTTGGTGATGTACAGCTCAGCATTGTGCTTGGTGATGTATGGCTTGTCATTGTGCTTGGTGATGTACAGCTCAGCATTGTGCTTGGTGATGTATGGCTTGTCATTGTGCTTGGTGATGTACGGCTCAGCATTGAGCTTGGTGATGTACGGCTCGGCATTGTGCTTGGTGATGTGTGGCTCGGCATTGTGCTTGGTGATGTATGGCTCGGCACTGTGCTTGGTTAGGTATGGCTCGGCATTGTGCTTGGTGATGTATGGCTCGGCACTGTGCTTGGTGATGTATGGCTCAGCACTGTGCTTGGTGATGTATGGGTCGACATTTTGCTTGGTGATGTATGACTCGGCACTGTGCTTGGTGATGTATGGCTCGGCACTGTGCTTGATGATGTATGGCTCGGCATTGTGCTTGGTGATGTATGGCTCGGCACTGTGCTTGGTGATGTATGGCTCGGCACTGTGCTTGGTGATGTATGGCTCGGCATTGTGCTTGGTGATGTATGGCTTGGCATTGTGCTTGGTGATGTACGGCTCGGCATTGTGCTTGGTGATGTGCGGCTCAGCATTGTGCTTGGTGATGTATGGCTCGGCACTGTGCTTGGTGATGTATGGCTTGGCATTGTGCTTGGTGATGTACGGCTCGGCACTGTGCTTGGTGATGTACAGCTCAGCATTGTGCTTGGTGATGTATGGCTTGTCATTGTGCTTGGTGATGTACAGCTCAGCATTGTGCTTGGTGATATATGGCTTGTCATTGTGCTTGGTGATGTACGGCTCAGCATTGAGCTTGGTGATGTACGGCTCGGCATTGTGCTTGGTAATGTGTGGCTCGGCATTGTGCTTGGTGATGTATGGCTCTGCATTGTGCTTGGTGATGTACGGCTCGGCATTGTGCTTGGTGATGTATGGCTCAGCATTGTGCTTGGTGATGTACGGCTTGGCATTGTGCTTGGTGATGTACGGCTTGGCATTGTGCTTGGTGATGTACGGCTCGGCATTGTGTTTGGTGATGTACAGCTCGGCATTGTGCTTGGTGATGTACGGCTCAGCATTGTGCTTGGTGATGTACGGCTCGGCATTGTGCTTGGTGATGTACGGCTCGGCATTGTGCTTGGTGATGTACGGCTCGGCATTGTGCTTGGTAATGTACGGCTTGTCATTGTGCTTGGTGATGTACGGCTCAGCATTGTGTTTGGTGATGTATTGCTCAGTATTGTGCTTGGTGATGTATGGCTCGGCATTGTGCTTAGTGATGTATGGTTCGGTATTGTGCTTGGTGATGTATGGCTCAGCATTGTGCTTGGTGATGTATGGCTCAGCATTGTGCTTGGTGATGTATGGCTCTGCATTGTGCTTGGTGATGTACGGCTTGTCATTGTGCTTGGTAATGTACGGCTTGTCATTGTGCTTGGTGATGTACGGCTCGGCATTGTGCTTGGATATGTACGGTTTGGCATTGTGCGTGATGATGTACGGCTTGGCATTGTGCTTGGTGATGTACGGCTTCAGCTGCACAGCCATGAAGCCCTCGGCGGGTGCAGTGTTTGTGCTGATGTTACTAGTGTTGATCTGGCTCTGCAGTTATAGGGTCAGCGGAGCGGTGGGGACTTTTCTGCTCCTCAGCACTTGGTGACAAGACTGGAATCTACCTGCATCTCAGCCCGATACCTGTCCGGTTCCATTACATATATATATATATATATATATATATATATATATATATATATATATGTAGATCAGGAATGTGCATTGTTTATGTAGGGTAATTACAGTAAATGACGGCAGGCAGGTAGATAATGAGCATCACGTGTAGTTAGACCTCTTTACATAACTACCAAACCACAAGGGGCTAAGTCTTGTCTAACTTTATTAAATCTCTATTTTTCTCTGTCACACTCAATAAAAGCTCCGAGTAATAGACGAGCCAGGTAGAGACACTACAAGATGAAGAGGATATCAATAAGATGCCGGTAACTGGAGCATTAATACAGTGCATTATGAGTAATGGAAACCTTAAAAACAGAATCTACATTTTTTTTTCTTTGGGTGGAAACAGCGCCCCTCCTGTGCATTGGTTGTGCATGGTATTGCAGCTCAGCAGTTTACACCTGAATACCACAATACTAGATGAACTCTTTCAAGAAAAATAAAGAGAGAGATAGCGACATTGGTTGCGGGTGTGGGGCGCGGGCTCAGGAGCTGCTCCATATACAGCAGGTGTCAGCTGTGTTATACAGCCAGCACCTGCCACTAACAGAGGCACCTGGAGATGCCATCAATCGCTGATGCTCACTCTGCAGTTACTCCCATGAAAGCTGCATGTGACTTGGTTCCATTTGTTTGCTTTTGTTTTATTTTCTACCCTTTTTCTAAGAACCAGAACTTTTATTTTCTAGTTATGGCTTTTAGAAAATGGAGATGAAAAAGTCTGTTTAGCAGTAGAGATGAGCGGATCTATTGGAATGTGAATTCTTCCACGTTTCCCAAAGAATTTGCTTTGCAGCGAATAAACTTGCACGAATCTCAATACTGAAAAGCTTGTAATTTCTCAGAAAAAAAAACTTTGTGGAGAACAGAGAGATTGAGAGAGAGAGGACCCCACTGACCATAAGAGATTACACTCTACAGGAGAGAGAGGACCCCACTGACCATAAGAGATTACACTCTACAGGAGAGAGAGGACCCCACTGACCATAAGAGATTACACTCTACAGGAGAGAGAGGACCCCACTGACCATAAGAGATTACACTCTACAGGAGAGAGAGGACCCCACTGACCATAAGAGATTACACTCTACAGGAGAGAAAGGACCCCACTGACAATAAGAGCTTACACTCTACAGAAAAAAGCGAGAAGACCCCACAGACCATAAGAGATTACACTCTATAGGAGAGAGAGGACCCTGCTGATCATAAGAGCTTACACTGTACAGGAGAGAAAGGACCCCACTGACCATAGGAGCTTACACTCTACAGGAGAGAAAGGACCCCACTGACTATAAGAGATTACACTCTACAGGAGAGAAACGACCCCACTGACCATAAGAGATTACACTCTATAGGAGAGAGAGGACCCTGCTGACCATAAGAGCTTACACTGTACAGGAGAGAGAGGACCCCACTGACCATAAAAGCTTACACTCTACAGGAGAGAAATGACCCCACTGACAATAAGAGCTTACACTTTACAGGAGAGATAGATGACCCCACTGACAATAAGAGCTTACATTCTATAGTAGAGAGAGGATCCCACTGACAATAAGAGCTTACACTCTACAGGAGAGAGAGAAGACCCTGCTGACCATAAGAGCTTACACTCTACAGAAGAGAGAGGTCCCCACTGACCACAGGAGCTTACTCTCTACAGGAGAGAAAGGACCCCACTGACAATAAGAGCTTACTCTCTACAGGAGAGATAGATGACCCCACTGACAATAAGAGCTTACATTCTACAGAAGAGAGGGGACCCCACTGACCATATGAGATTACACTCTACAGAAGAGAGAGGACCCCACTGACCATAAGAGATGACACTCTATAAAACAGAGAGGACCCCACTGACGATAAATAATTACACTCTACAGAGAGGTTACATTGTACAGAAGAGAGAGAGAAAGGGAGGATCCCGCTGTCAATCAGAGCTTACACTCTACAGGAAAGAGAGGACTCTGCTGACCATGATAGCTTACACCCTACAGGAGATAGAAGACCCCACAGACCATAAGAGCTTACACGCTACAGAAGAGAGGACCCTACTGACCATAATAGCTTACACTCTACAGAAGAGAGGACCTCACTGATCATGAGAGCTTACACTTCACAGGAGAAAATGGACCCCAATGACCATAAGAGCTTACACCCTACAGGAGAGAAAGGACCCCACTGACCATAAGAGCTTACACTCTACAGGAGAGAAAGGACCACACTGACCATAAGAGATTACACTCTACAGGAGAGAGAAGACCCCGCTGACCATAACAGCTGATACTCTACATGAAGGAGAACCCTGCTGACCATAAGAGCTTACACTCTACAAGGGAGCAAGAGAAGACTCCACTAATCATAAGAGCTTACATTCTACAGGAGAAACATACCCAGTGCCTCTAGAGATGGAAAACAACTGTGCCGTACAAACTGTGCTCCACTGGGAATCTCTGATCTGTGATATCCGATGCACTGACCACCACTCTACAATGTATGATAATCCACTAGATTTCAGAGCTGTAGAGAATTATTGGGAGGCTGCAAGGTGAGGCAAAATTACATTAGCCCAATCTCTGATGTTTCAGCTCGGTGGGAAATGGCGCTAGGCAAGGTTTTTTTTGCGAACCGTGAATAAGATCTCAAAAAATTCAAATTCACATGAAAATGTAAATTTTTAAGAAATTGAACTCAAACCCGATCCTTTAAGAATCGATCCACTCATCTCTAGTTAGAAGAGTTTAAAGATAGTCAGATAAATTATATGAAAAATTATGATGCCTGCCTGGAGCCACGGACTCAGGATCGGTGAAACAGGTGAATAGCGGCAACCGTCCACAAAGCAGGAACCCAGACCCCGCAACCCTTTAACCCCTATACAGGGATTTGGAATTACGACAGGGCCTAGGTGATCGCTGCCCATGAAAGACTGCGGTCCTGAGAAGAGCAGTAACCAGGCAGGGTCAAATCCAGAAGGTAGCACAGGGATAAAAATCACCAGGCGTAAGAGTGGTCAGATATCGCTAAGGGTCAAAAACCGGAGCTAGCAGCAAAGTACAGGAACGGCAGGCACAAGAGCGGTCAGGTAATCAAGATAAGGATCAAATCTGGAGTTAGCAGTGAAGTACAGAAACGGCAGGCAGAAGAGTGTTCGGGCAAACAAGCTAAGGGTTAAATCCGGAGCTAGCAGCGAAGTACAGAAGCGGCAGGCAGAAGAATGGTCAGGTAATCAAGCTAAGGGTCAAATCCGGAGCTAGGAGCGAAGTACAGGAACGGCAGGCAGAAGAGTGGTCAGGTAATCAAGCTAAGGGTCAAATCCGGAGTTAGCAGCGAAGTACAGGAACGACAGGCAGAAGAGTGGTCAGGTAATCAAGCTAAGGGTCAAATCCGGAGCTAGCAGCGAAGTACAGGAACGACAGGCAGAAGAGTGGTCAGGTAATCAAGATAAGGATCAAATCTGGAGTTAGCAGTGAAGTACAGAAACGGCAGGCAGAAGAGTGGTCGGGCAAACAAGCTAAGGGTTAAATCCGGAGCTAGCAGCGAAGTACAGGAAAGGCAGGCAGAAGAGTGGTCAGGTAATCAAGCTAAGGGTCAAATTCGGAGCTAGCAGCGAAGTACAGGAACGGCAGGCAGAAGAGTGGTCAGGTAATCAAGCTAAGGGTCAAATCCGGAGCTAGCAGTGAAGTACAGGAATGGCAGGGAGAACAGTGGTCAGGTAATCAAGCTAAGGTCAATTCACGGGAATACAAACAACAGCAAGAAACCAGAGTCTAGCAGGGAATTACAGAATTATATCTGGCACCTGCCAACAGAAGGAAGAACACATAAGAGGGGTGTGGTGCCTTTCCAATGGCCCCAGCTGAAAGGTAACTACTCAGCCGGAAGGCACACTCCACCACAGTCAACCAGTGGTACTGTAGGTCTTAGTGAAACCCAGCCTAATAGATGAGCGGAGCCACTGACTGCTCCCCATCCTCAGCGCAGCCCACAGTGGTGACGTAGTGGGGTCTAGTGACTGAAGCAGAAGTCGACCCTAGTGGAGATGTGACAAAAATAATTATGTTTCAAAGTGACGCGTTTTGTGCCTGTTTTCAAGGAAGCATTGTCCAACTTCTCCCTACTTTCTTGTTCATGCTATATTGCTCTCTTCAGGGAAGAAATACTTAATAATAAAAATTGCAACATGAAGTCTGAATTTGAAGTTATTTTTTTAATTACTAAAAAAAAATCCTAAACTGATCCTGCTGTAAAATGCGTCGGTTTATTTAGCGTTGCGGTGACATAATCATACGGGATTTATCAATTAACACAAAAGATGTAATCTCCAGGAGCCGTCTAACACGCCAGATTCATTCTTAATTGAAGCCATTCTCAAACTTCTGCTCAATAATTTAATGTGGAAATCTATTTGTCTTTCCCTATTTATCTCCACCGTAGACGAAATCTGCCAAGAAGTTAATGAACTCCTTATCTTCTAAATTCTGAAAATGAAAGAAACTTAATACAAACTGTGACTCAATCATTGGAGAAGTATCGTCCTGATCCAGTAGGCAGATAGGGTACAGTAAATTGCTCTTTATCAGCGGCATTATAAATAATCTCCTGCCATGAGATTACAGATTTTCTAGGCAAAGCTTGATGGCAAAAACATATAACTCCATAAAATGAGAGGTGTACTCGGAATTCATTATTCCTACGATAAGACGATATTTTTTATTCTTGGTGTAAGGAACCAATGTTTGATAATGCAATGTAATATAATACCTGGTAATATAACAGTACCATTTAATAAATTGAAAAAAAAATAGATAATAAAATGTACAATAGCATAAAAATGTAATAAAATACCTGAAAATTAAAGCTGAGCAAATCAATTTGAAGCAAAATGAATTTGCTATGAGTTGCACAAAAAAATGTAGAATTTACCAGAATCGCATTTTTTAGGGTAGAAGTTAATAAAAAAAAATGCTATGGCCTACTGAATTTGGGATGATTCACTTAAATTTGGCACAGAAATGTGCCGTGATGGCCGACGAAAGATATCTAATAAAGTAAAAAAAAAAGAATATACTCAGCTTGTACCTAATCAGTAATAAAAGAATAAAACAAAAAAGAATAGTAATATTAATTTCAAATTTTTACATACTTTTTGTAACCCTAACTAAGGATAGGACTAGAGATGAGTGGATCGATCAGTGGACAAGCAAGTTTGCATCAAATTTCTTAAAATTCACATTTTTACCCGAATTCAAACATTTTGAGGTTCAATTTGTAGTTCTGCAAGAGTTTGCCCATAATTCCCTGCAGCTCTGACACCTAGCGGATTATTATACCTTGTACCGTGGTGGTCAGGACCTGGGTCATCACAGATGTGAGGAAAGAGTTAACTTTAGTTGGATAGAAAATCACAGAAATTCACGCTGCTTGCAAAAAAAAAGCACAAACAGACCCAGGTACGTTTCAGATGCTGAGAAGAATCAAGTTATGTCTTCCCAAGGACAGAGATAAGACTTGCGCCTAGCCAAGGACAATGAAAGTTTGTTTTTTTGCTGAGAAGTTAAATCCACGCTTATGACGAGAATCGAAACTAATGATTATGCATACGACATAGCTACGCCCAAATTAGCTTGATAAACCCTGTATGTGTGAAAATAAATTAGTTGTTCCAGAGCGCACACTCTCACTTTATGTGCAGATATCAGTCTCTTGTCTGAATCTCATTAAGGCCGGGAGAAGCAGGGGGGGTGACCGGGACCCCCTCCGCATTCGGACATCACTGGCAACAGTTGTGACCCATAGGTCAACCTAACACAGATGAGTGGTTCCTAGTGGAGCACAGTTTGTACAGAAGTGAGGTTCTCCATCTCCAGAGAAACTTGGTAGGTCTCTCTCTTCTCTGCAGAACATAAACTCTTATGGTCAGTGTAGTCTTCTTTCTCTCATTCTCCCTCTCTCTCTCCCCTGTAGAGTGTAAGCTCTTATGGGCAGTGTAGTTTTCTCTCTATCTTGCCTGTTGAGTGTAAGCTCTAATAGTCAATGGGGTTCTCTCTCTCTCCTGTAAAGTTTAGGTTCTCATGGTCAGCGTTGCCCTCTCTCTCTCCTGTAGAGTGTAAGCTCTTATGGTCTCTCTCTTGTAGAGTGTAAGCTCTTATGGTCAGCAGGGTCCTCTCTCTCTCCTTTAGAGTGTAAGCCTTTCTGGAAGCAAGGTCCTCTCTTTCCTGTAAAGTGTAAGTGTCACAAACCACCGGGGGGGTCACTCAGAAATCCCCCGCGCTGGCTACCAGTACGTCACAATCGGGGTGTAACAAGTGGGGGTCACCCCTCCTTTATACCTCCCGACCGACAGACAGAGCACGTGATGCGCTCTCTAGCGCCCCTCTTATAGTCAGGCCAATTATGGAATTGCCCGACGATAAGCAAGGAGGCCGCTATACTACTTATGCCGATTATTGAAGGGTCCCCGGTGAGAGTAGGGTATATATTCCCCCCCGACCTCCGCGGGCGGAATATATAAAATCTCCCCGAATCTCACTGGCCTCCCCACAATAATCCTTGGCACAAACTCGCTGCCACCAACCGCTTCACGGTAACTATTAGCCGAACACACAGACGTGGGATTCAAGATCGAGATAACAGAACAGCCCAAGATTAATTATATAATTTAATCAGCCTAAAGCACACTAGAAACTACAATATATACAATAGGGAATCTACAGAATATACATATGTCAGAGTACAGTTACAATCAAAGCATGGGTTACAAACAGGCATACACAGTTCCAGCAGTTACCTTGTTGCGTCTGGCCACAGGGGGGCGCTGTACCCAGGTTTCTAGGATCCTTCCCACAGATGTTTCCTACACATGACCCCCAGCGAAAGGAACACTGGAAAATGGCCGAAGTAGGGTTATCAACCTGGGCAAATCCAGGTCCCCTCCTACCTTAGTGACCTCAGAGGGAGCACTGCTCCACCCCTGGCTGGAGTTATGGACAATCCACAACATGGAATATGGGCCATAACTTTGCCTGGGAGCGTCGTAGGCGGACGCCAATGCTCTCATTGTGACAGTTATGAATTTAGCTACAGAACGAGGGGACTCATGACCTGTCTGCCAGTTCCCCATTGGCTGATATCACGCCTGGGGCATTTCCCAATGTCCTGCTCCCATAAAAAGGGTGTGCCGGCATCGTCCGCATGCGGAGACACCATTTTTATGGTTGCCATATTTATCGGAAATATGGCTTGCGAGATATGAACCATTTTTTACTGGAGTCGTTCTGTCTGGCTATTTCCATAGCCTTGCTAACTAGCTAGCAGCCCCCACTACAGGGTCACGGCAGGGAGTCATCCTGTGTCCATTGTCCCCAAGCCACCTAATTTCCATATCACAGGAGATGGCCATGGGGTTTGTTGCTAAACCAGTTGTGTGAAGGAAAGGGGGGGTGACACCAGGAGAGGGCTTCCTGACATACTTGAATATCATGATTTATCGTCATATCTCCGGATTTACCTCACACCTCCCCCCTTTTGAGGGCGCTAGGGGGCAGCACACTCCGGTGTTCCCCCGTGCGCCCGTCCGCGACCTCTCCTTGTCGGGACAGCCCGTCTGCGTTACCGTGGTCACGGCCCCTTTTGTTGCGAATGGTGAAGTTGTATTGCTGGAGCGCAAGGCTCCATCGCAACAATTGCCCATTCGTCCCAGAGACGGTGTGCAACCAGCTGAGGGGATTGTGGTCCGTCTCCACGATGAAGTGGCGCCCGTATAGATAGGGTTGCAGACGCTGCAGGGCCCACACTATGGCCAGGCACTCCTTCTCCATCGTGGAATAGGCAACTTCCCTTGGTAACAGCTTCCTGCTCAGGTACAAGACTGGGTGCTCTTGGCTCGCAGAGTCCACCTGGCTGAGCACCGCACCGAGGCCTAAGTCACTGGCGTCGGTCTGTACTACAAACGGCCGCGTGAAGTCGGCTGCCTGTAGCACGGGCGGGCTGGACAGGGCGTCCTTTAGGGCCCGGAAGGCTGTCTCGCAGTCCATTGTCCAATCGACTGCAGAGGGCAGCTTCTTCTTGGTGAGGTCCGTCAAGGGCTTTGCCAGGCTACTATAGCATGGAACAAACCTCCTATAGTACCCAGCGGTCCCCAAGAAGGACATCACCTGCTTCTTGGTCCTGGGGGTGGGCCAGGATGCGATGGCTTCCACTTTCTCAGGCTCGGGCTTCAGTGTTCTCCCACCTACCCGGTGACCGAGGTACTGGACCTCGCTCATGGCCAGCTGACACTTTCCCGGCTTGATGGTCAAACCTGCCCGGTGGATCCGCCTGAGCACCTGTGCTAGATGCTCTAGGTGGTCCTCCCAGGTGGGACTGAAGACGGCAATGTCATCCAGGTACGCGGCCGCGTACCCTTCAAGTCCCTTGAGCAGGGTGTTGACCATCCGCTGGAAAGTGGCAGGGGCATTCCTCATCCCGAATGGCATCACCGTGGACTCGTACAGTCCAAATGGGGTAATAAAGGCAGAGCGTTCCCTGGCCTTGCGAGTCAGGGGGATCTGCCAATATCCCCGGCTCAGATCCATGATGGTCAGGTACTGAGCCCCGGCCAACTGATCGAGCAGGTCATCGATGCGTGGCATTGGGTACGCATCGGCGACCGTGACCGCATTGAGCCCCCTGTAGTCCACGCAGAACCGAGTGGTTCGGTCCTTCTTAGGGACGAGGACTACAGGCGAGGCCCAAGCGCTGTTGGATGCCTGGATCACCCCCAGCTTCAGCATCTCGTCAATCTCCTGGCGCATGTGTTGCTGCACCTCCAGGGAGACCCGATATGCTGAACGCCGGATCGGGGGATGATCCCCAGTGTCCACGTGATGGACAGCCAAGTCAGTCCTTCCGGGCTGGTTGGTAAACAACCCCCGGAAGGGGAGGAGGGTGGCCCACAGCTGGGACCGTTGGTCTTCCAAGAGCTGGTGGCCAACCTCCACATCCTCAATGGATCCGCCTGCCCTAACCTGGGCTAGCATATCCAAGAGGGTTTCCGCTTCTCCCTCCTCGGGCAGGTTGCACACGGGGAGCGCACATGCCTCCCGCTCATGATGTGCCTTCATCATGTTCACATGGAAGGGCTTCCGCCTTCCACGGGCAGGGTCCAGGGTGACCAGGTACGTTACAGGGTTGAGCTGCTGGTACACGAGGTATGGGCCTTCCCAGGCTGCCTGAAGCTTGTCCTGTGGTACGGGGACCAGTACCCACACCTTTTGACCCACTTGGTAGGTCCTCTCACAAGCGTTCTGGTCGTACCAACGCTTCTGATCGGCCTGGGCTTGAGCCATATTGTCGTGTACCAGTTGCGTCAAGGCCTGCATTTTGTCCCGGAAGCGCATGACATACTCGATAACCGACACTCCAGGGGTGGCCAAATCCCCTTCCCAAGCCTCTTTCACCAGAGCCAGGGGGCCCCGCACACGTCGCCCGTACAGGAGCTCAAACGGTGAGAATCCTGTTGAGGCCTGTGGAACCTCCCGGTAAGCAAATAACAGGTGTGGGAGATACCGCTCCCAGTCACGCCCATGGGAGTCGACCAACATCTTAAGCATCTGCTTTAAGGTGCCATTGAACCGCTCGCACAGGCCATTAGTCTGTGGATGGTACGGGCTGGCCACCAGATGTCGCACCTGGACTTGCTTACAGAGGGCCTCCATCAGCTGGGACATGAATTGGGTCCCCCGGTCAGTGAGCATTTCCTGGGGAAAACCCACTCGGGAGAAAATCTCCAGCAATGCGGTGGCCACCTTGTCAGCCCGAATGGACGACAAGGCCACTGCTTCTGGGTACCGGGTGGCATAGTCCACTACCGTCAGTATGAAGCGTTTCCCGGAGCTGCTGGGGATGGCCAGCGGGCCGACCAGATCCACAGCCACCCTCCTGAAAGGCTCATCGATGATTGGCAGAGATACCAGTGGGGCTTTGGGGCGTGGCCCCGCCTTCCCCACTCTCTGACAGGTTTCACACGAACGGCAGTAGGCAGCCACATCGGCCCCCATTTTTGGCCAGTAGAAATGCTGGTTTAACCTGGCCTTGGTCTTAGCGATCCCTAGGTGTCCGGCCATCGGAATCTCATGTGCGATCCGCAACAACTCCGTCCGGAACGGATAGGGTACCACCAACTGTCGGTCCCTGGGCCACGCCTCCGGTGAACCCTGCTGGACCGTGGCCCGGTACAGCCGTCCTTGGTCCCAGACCACTCGCTCCGGGTCCGAGTCCGAGGGAGGCTGTGCCGCCTGCTCCTTAAGAGCTTTCAGGCTGTCGTCAGCTTCTAACGCTGCCTGAAACCCCTGACTAGATGTGGCCAGAATCGACGAGACTGTCACATCTTCAGTCAGTACCCCGGGACCTGTGTCCTGGCCTCCACCTGACTCGGCTGCCACTTGGTCAGAAGGGGAAGAGCTATCGGACCTCCGGGAGGCCCCTTGGCTTCCAGCACTCCCACTGCGGGTGACAGCGGCCACAGCCGCTGCGACCGTGGGTCGTGCCTGCTCCTCCTCCGTTCCTGACCAAGTCGCCGGTTCAGGCAGACCTACCTGGCTTCCTGACACCCCGGTTGTGGGGGAACCATGCACCGAGATCTTACCTGGGAGCACTTCCGCTCCTGGACCGGCCCCAATCTCACCTGCCTGTTCCCCTCCTGCAGCAACAGAACCCCGCTGTGAAATCTCTGGGGACCCCACATTTGCTGTGGTAGCCCCCACCCCACACACTGGTCCTCCCCCTGCAGCACCCTGCTCTCTGCTTATCCCTGCAGAGGGCAACAGATCCCAGCTCACAGGCTGGTTACTTGTAGAGGCATTGTCACACCTTTCTCTGACCCCCTCCCCTGTCATAGCTGCAGCTGAGTGTGTGTCTATGGTGTCTATGCAAGCAGAAATATCAGAGTTCACTCCCTCCTCCCTTACATCATTCATAGATAACACATTAACATTGTTAGGAGTCATGTCAGTACGGGCTGAAGGTTCAGCCCTTGGGGGGGGCCCAAACTGGGAGGTTATCTGCCCCAAATCTGTCCCAAGTAGCACGTTTGCAGGGATCCGATCAGTTACCCCCACCTCCCTCACCCCTCGCCCTGCGCCCCAGTCCACATAAATGTCAGCAACAGGCAGCGCCGGGTCAATGCCTCCAATCCCGGAGACAGCGAGGGTTTTTCCAGGGATCAAGTCTTGGGGGGACACCATCTCAGGCCGCACCAGAGTCACCTCCGAGGCGCTGTCTCGCAGTCCCATGGTCACAGACCGGCCGACGGTGACAGGTTGGAAGCTGTCCAGGGACCTACCACCACCCCCACCCACACAATACACCTTGGGCGGCCCTTGGGACGGGGACGGAGCCGGGGCCTTGGGACGCTGAGGGCACATGGCCTTGAAGTGTCCAGGTAGGTTGCACTGGTGGCACCGTCTTGGTTCCGCCACGGGCCTGGAGAGGGGAGTTGAGGGGGACACCCCCTGCAGTCTAGGGGCAGGTGGGGCAGTCGCAGAATTCATCTTACCCCCTCTCCAGGTGCTGCTGGTGGCCGCTCTCCTGGCCTCAGGGGCCCGGTTGTTGGTGTAGTCATCGGCAAGGGCAGCTGTAGCCGTGGACCCCTTTGGCTTCTGGTCTCGGATGAACTGGCGGAGATCCTCAGGGCAGTTCCACAAGAGTTGCTCCGTGATGAACAAGTCCAGGATCTCCGGTCCGGTGGAAAGCTGCAGGCCTTGGGTCCAGTGGTCGGCAGCTCGGGCAAGTGCCCGCCTGTGGTCAGCCCAGGAGTCCTTTGGTCCCTTCTGTAGGCTCCGGAACTTCTTGCGGTAGGACTCTGGAGTGAGGTTGTACTGTTGGATCAGGGCCCGCTTGATGGTGTCGTAGCCCTGATCTGCCTCAGCAGGCAAGTCCCCAAGGACATCCAGGGCCTTACCCCTTAAACGGGGGGTCAGGTATTTGGCCCACTGGTCCTTGTCCAGATGGTGCTGCAAGCAAGTCCGTTCAAAAGCAGTCAAGAAAGAGTCCAAGTCTCCATCCTTCTCCAGCACTGGGAAGTCCTCAACACGGACCTTTGGAAGTTTGGTGGTTTGAAGGTCACATGTGGCTGATGAGGGCCGGAGCTGAGCTAGCTGCAGCTGGTAGTCACGGTCTGCCTGTCGCTCTCGCTCTCGCTCTTCACGCGCTGCCTGCCGCTCTCGCTCCGCAGCCTCACGCTCTGCGTGCCGCTCTGCCCTGCGCTCTGCCAGGAGTTCCTTGTAGCCCTTCTGGTCTCCAGCCTGGAGAAGGGCCATAGCCATTTGAAGAAGGCTATCCGAGCCTCCCAGGCTCGGTGGAATGGCACGTGGTGATCTGCGGCACGCTGCGGAGCCTGGTGATTCACTGTCCCTTTCAGAGCGGAGGGCTGGCATCTGGCTCGTTGAGGAACCTTGGGTGAGCTCCTCCTCATCTTGTCCAGCAGTGCCAGGTTGCGCAATGTCCTCGGCAGAACGGTTTTCTGGCGTCGAGCTCCTGGAGGACTCGTGGGCAACCTCCTCATTGCTGTCCACAGCACCGTCCTCCCTCTCTTCGGCTCCTGCCTTAGCATTGGCCAGTTGCATAGCTCTGCTCCTGGTGCCATCAGCCATTCTTGCAGACTTTTGGTCACTGACACAGAACTGACACCTGATGCCTCCACACACCTTACAGTATCTGCACTCTGACACTCTAGTGTTGAGCTAGTCTGAAGACCCCAGCAGCCACAGCTGCTGCAGGCAGTCTTTAGTGTCTGGGAGTATGGGTCTCACACTCACACACACTATTATCTCGATCCCACCGCTATGCCACCAATATGTCACAAACCACCGGGGGGGTCACTCAGAAATCCCCCGCGCTGGCTACCAGTACGTCACAATCGGGGTGTAACAAGTGGGGGGTCACCCCTCCTTTATACCTCCCGACCGACAGACAGAGCACGTGATGCGCTCTCTAGCGCCCCTCTTATAGTCAGGCCAATTATGGAATTGCCCGACGATAAGCAAGGAGGCCGCTATACTACTTATGCCGATTATTGAAGGGTCCCCGGTGAGAGTAGGGTATATATTCCCCCCCGACCTCCGCGGGCGGAATATATAAAATCTCCCCGAATCTCACTGGCCTCCCCACAATAATCCTTGGCACAAACTCGCTGCCACCAACCGCTTCACGGTAACTATTAGCCGAACACACAGACGTGGGATTCAAGATCGAGATAACAGAACAGCCCAAGATTAATTATATAATTTAATCAGCCTAAAGCACACTAGAACTACAATATATACAATAGGGAATCTACAGAATATACATATGTCAGAGTACAGTTACAATCAAAGCATGGGTTACAAACAGGCATACACAGTTCCAGCAGTTACCTTGTTGCATCTGGCCACAGGGGGGCGCTGTACCCAGGTTTCTAGGATCCTTCCCACAGATGTTTCCTACACGTGACCCCCAGCGAAAGGAACACTGGAAAATGGCCGAAGTAGGGTTATCAACCTGGGCAAATCCAGGTCCCCTCCTACCTTAGTGACCTCAGAGGGAGCACTGCTCCACCCCTGGCTGGAGTTATGGACAATCCACAACATGGAATATGGGCCATAACTTTGCCTGGGAGCGTCGTAGGCGGACGCCAATGCTCTCATTGTGACAGTTATGAATTTAGCTACAGAACGAGGGGACTCATGACCTGTCTGCCAGTTCCCCATTGGCTGATATCACGCCTGGGGCATTTCCCAATGTCCTGCTCCCATAAAAAGGGTGTGCCGGCATCGTCCGCATGCGGAGACACCATTTTTATGGTTGCCATATTTATCGGAAATATGGCTTGCGAGATATGAACCATTTTTTACTGGAGTCGTTCTGTCTGGCTATTTCCATAGCCTTGCTAACTAGCTAGCAGCCCCCACTACAGGGTCACGGCAGGGAGTCATCCTGTGTCCATTGTCCCCAAGCCACCTAATTTCCATATCACAGGAGATGGCCATGGGGTTTGTTGCTAAACCAGTTGTGTGAAGGAAAGGGGGGGTGACACCAGGAGAGGGCTTCCTGACATACTTGAATATCATGATTTATCGTCATATCTCCGGATTTACCTCACAGTAAGCTCGTATGGTCAGTTGGATCTTCTCTCTCTCTCTCTCTCTCCTGTAGAATGTAAACTCTTATGGTCAGCAGGGTCCTTGCTTTCCTGTAGAGTATAAGCTCTTATGGTCAATGGTGTCTTTTCTCTCCTTTAGAATGTAAGCTCTTATGGTCAGTGGGCTTCTTTCTACCTCTCCTGTAGAGTGTAAGCACTTACGGTCAGTGGGTTCCTCTGTCTCTCTCCTGTAGAGTGTAAGCTCTTATGGTCAGTGAGGTCCTCTCTCTCTCCTGTAAAGTGTAAGCTCTTATGGTCAGCGGGGTCTTCTGTCTCTATCTATCTTCTGTAGAGTGTAAGCTCTTATGGTCAGCAGGGTCCTCGTTCTCCTGTAGATTATAAGTTCTTATAGTCAGTGAGATCCTCTCTCTCTCTCTGTCCTGTAAAGTGTAAGCTCTCATGGTCAGTGGGGCCCTCTCTCTCCTGTAAAATGTAAGCTCTTATGGTCAGCAGGGTCTTCTCTCTCCATCTCTTTCCTGTAGAGTGTAAGCTCTTATGGTCAGCAGGGTCCTCGTTCTAATGTAGATTGTAAGTTTTTATGGTCAGTGGGGTCCTCTCTCTCTGTCCTGTAGAGTGTAAGCTCTTATGGTCAGCAGGGTCCTCTCTGCCCTGTAGAGTATAAGCTCTTATGTGTATTTTCAGAGGAATTACAAAATTTCTAGTATTGAGACGGATAATTTTTTTACTACGGTACATATTGAATTTTTGGGAAAAATTCAGCAAAGTCAGATAATTTAAATTTCAAAAGACCCGCCCATTTTTAATTAGTACTATGATTAGGGTTAGGACTAGTTATAGGGTTGGGTTAGAACAAGGGTTGGGCTAGGGTTAGTAGTAGAATTAAAGTTGGGGCTTGGGCTCTGGTTAGTGTTAGAACTAAGGTTAAAATTAGGGCTTAGACTATGGTTAGTGTTAAAATTAAGGTGAAAGTTAGGGCTTGAGCTAGGGTTAGTGTTAAAATTAAGATTAAGTTTAGGGGTTTGGTTAGTGTTCGAACTAAGGTTAAGGTTAGGGCTTGGGCTATGCTTAGTGTTAAACACTAAGGTTAAGGTTAGGGCTATGGTTAGTGATAGAAGTAAGGTTAAGGTTAGGGCTTGGGCTATCGTTAATGATTGAATTAGGGTTAAGGTTAGGGCTTGGGCTATGGTTAGTGTTACAACTAAGGTTAAGGTTAGGACTTGGGCTAGGTTTAGTGATAAAATTAAGGTTAAGGTTAGGACTTGGGATAGGCATTGAAGACTTCATGTAAACCTTTCCTTTGAGCAAATCTGTTGTCAAAAAATCCCAAACCCAAAACAGATGATAAAAGTGAACAATTGATTGTGTTCAACTTAACAGTAAATGGCGATAAGATAGACTTTAGGTTTCTTGTCCCTTTCAGAAATCAAGGGTCATTAAATTTAGCCAAAAAGATCAATCATCCTGAGGCTTATGGTCATCTACCTGTAGGTTCTTCTGCACACTTCAATGCCCGAGTCTTTTGAAAGGAACCTTTCATGATTCATGCACGGCTCTGACGTTCCAGAGCTGGTGCATGTATCCTGCCTCTGGGAGGGGCCTGTTGTTCTGCCCCGTTACGGGGGTCACGCCACCATATCTTGGTGCGGCAGCCTTTGGGACGCTGCCAATGATATTTCCAACTGTGTTGTGTGCTCCATCCTCTGGTTCTTGTCCTGCTAACCGGTATTGTTGTCCTCACCTCCACTTCCCTTGCCTGACCCGACTTCCATCCCTCTTGTCTGACTTGACCTCTGTCCTTCTGACCTGACCTCCATTTTCCTGGCATATCCTTATCTCCATTTCTCCTGCATGTCTGCCCATACCTCCCTGTCCTCTGGTCTCCTGTCCCGTCCTGTGTTCCCCACACCTTCCCTGTGCTTACCTGTTCTCCCGGTACCTGACCTCGCCTCTGTTCTTTGACTTTGGCTTGTTTTCTCCTCAGTACAGACGTGACACCTTGGTCTAGACCCGGACTGATCACTATCCCTGCTCTTTTGTTAGCTACCTCTAGTGGGCTTTTGTCTAACTACACTCAGGAGTTCTCTTCTTACCTGAGTCCCTGCGCCCCCTAGTGGTAGCTTGACAGAACCAAGCTGACACCATGACAGAGCAAGATATATTATCGAGTTCTGACAATACAAGGGGAGATCGTAGCAAAGCTGCACCATAAGTAAAAAAGGAAAAGTCATCATAACACAAAGAACAAATTCTCATTTCACAGAAAAAAAGCAACTCGTCTCTATCACATCTCCAGAGATTGCTCCAAAGGTCCGAACCGGTGGAATTGTGATCCGAGTGAATCTTGTTCTCCATGCCACCGCAGCATAAGCTCATATTAAAAGATGCGCAATTGACTATAAATCTATTGCTTTTCATTTTAGAGGTTGTGCAAATGGTGTTCTCTGTTAAAACAGAGGATGCTTTCTGCTGAAATCAATAGGACAAACTTGTAAAAAGCGTGATGAAAAGGTTATCTGCTCGGGAATGGAGAATACCAAATACACCAGAGAATGGGGGTTTGACGACAATTTTGCTCGTTTCAGGGCTCTGTTCAGTTTTTAATGGCATAAAATGTGGTTGAAAATAATAAAAAAAAATGTATTTATTAATATAAATGGAGAGATGTGATAAGTAAGGAGAGTTCGTTCAACCAAATTAATAATATACCCATCCTCCTGTACTGAACACAAATCACATATACACTGTGCTAAATCCAATCCAGTCCGAAACCTATGGGAACTGCACCACTTTTCCAGAACGTGTTACCTTACCAAAAGGGAATTTGCCATACAATTTATGTCCCTATGTGCAAGAATATAACTACTATAATACTGCCCCTTATGTTCAGGAATAAAACTACTATAATACTGCCCTCTATGTACAAGAATATAACTACTAGAATACTGCCCCTATGTACAAGAATATAACTACTATAATACTGCTCCTATGTACAAGAATATAACTACTATAATACTGCCCCTGTATACAAGAATATAACTACTATAATACTGCCCCCTATATACAAGAATATAACTACTATAATACTGCTCCTATGTACAATAATATAATTACTATAATACTGCCCCTATGTACAAGAATATAACTACTATAATACTGCCCCATGTATAAGAATATAACTACTATAATACTGCCCCTATGTACAAGAATATAACTACTATAATACTGCCCCTATGTACAAGAATATAACTACTATAATACTGCCACTTATGGACAAGAATATAACTACTATAATACTGCCCCTATGTACAAGAATATAACTACTATAATACTGCCCCCTATGTACAAGAATATAACTACTATAATACTGCTCCTATGTACAAGAATATAACTACTATAATACTGCCCCTATGTACAAGAATATAACTACTATAATACTGCCCCTATGTATAACAATATAACTACTATAATACTGCCACTTATGGACAAGAATATAACTACTATAATACTGCCCCTATGTACAAGAATATAACTACTATAATACTGCCCCTATGTACAAGAATATAACTACTATAATACTGCTCCCTATTTACAAGAATATAACTACTATAATACTGCCCCATGTACAAGAATATAACTACTATCATACTGCTCCTATGTACAAGATTATAACTACTATAATACTGCCCCTATGTACAAGAATATAACTACTATAATACTGCCCCCTATGTACAAGAATATAACTACTATAATACTGCCCCCTATGTACAAGAATATAACTGCTATAATACTGCTCCTATGTACAAGAATATAACTACTATAATACTGCCCCTATGTACAATAATATAACTACTATAATACTGCTCTTATGTATAAGAATATAACTACTATAATACTGCCCCTATGTACAACAATATAACTACTATAATACTGCCCCTATGTAAAAGAATATAACTATTATACATTAATATCTTTGCTTTCAGAAAAAAAACAGAACTATAAATTAACGCTTGGTCATCATTTGGACAGTTTTGAAAATTAATGACTACTGTAAAATCTGCCTTCATTTCAATCAGTAAATTAATTTGCAGAAATGTAGGATTCCCTGTAATCCATGAATCTTTCGTATAGGTCATCACTAGATCAGTTCCTTTCTCCATTTGCTGAATTATTACAAGACAAGTGACATCCTTCATGTCCGGGCTGTGTCTCTGGCACAAGATCATTTCTTTTCCAGCTAATTTCTTTACATTAATTATTAAAGAATCCTATAAAGAAATTGTGCAGTCAATGATCTCCGGAGACAAGTACACCGATGAAGACAAAGACTCACGCTGTGGACTTTACACCTCGCGCTTTATAATCTAAGAATTTGAAAGGAAAACAATAAAGTAAATAAATATATATATAAAAAAAAAATCATTCTGGTCACCTATAGGATTAATTACTGTATTACCCATACATGAGGATCAATGCAAATTCTACACATTTCATCAATGCATTCCTAGGATGCTAAAACTCAAAAATATTGCAAAAAATGTGATAAAAGTGTGCAAATAGGAAAATGATTAAAAAAAAGTAAAACAATCTAAAATATAAAGCGGAGTGTTTGTATGTATGTGTGTATGTGTGTGTATGTCCGGTAAAGGAATCTGCACCGTCGCATTTACAATCACGAATTTTCACACAAACGCCTCATGTGACTCAGAGAAAGTCATAAACTATGTTTTGATGGGAAAATTTAACCCCGCGCTTTACAGTTACTCTCCAAAAATCCTGCCTCCATTAAAGTGAATGGAGCTGCGAGCTAAAGGTTATTAATAGGAATTGTGATTAGTTGCTATAGGAACAAAGGACATTTTTAGTATAAGAAGCTTATGTGTGAGGTAATAAGATGTCAGTGGAAAGACAGATAGAGAGAGATAGAAAGAGACAGAGAGACATAGGCACAGACAGTGTAAGAGACAGATAGGGAAAGAGACAGACAGAGAAAGACAGACAATCAAAGAGACAGACAGGGAAAATGACAGACAATGACAGACAGGGAAAGAGACAGAGACAGACAGGCATAGACGGGGAAAGAGACAGACAGACAGGGAAAGAGACAGAGCGACAAACAGTCAAAGAGACAGAGGCAGACAGAGACAGGGAAAGAGACAGGGAAAGAGACAGAGACAGGAAAGAGACAGAGACAGGAAAGAGACAGACCTGGAAAGAAACAGACCTGGAAAGAGACAGACAGGGAAAGACAGACGGGGAAAGAGACAGATGGGGAAACAGACTGACAGACACAGAGATAGAGACAGAAAGACAGACACAGAGCTAGAACGAGACACACAGAAAGACAGACACAGACAGACACAGAGATAGCGAGAGACAGAAAGACAGACACAAAGATAGAGACAGCCAGAAAGATAGACACAGACAGAGAGACAGACACAGACAAACAAAAATGGATAGAGACACAGACACACATGGATAGAGACAGACACACAGACAGGGAAAGAGACAGACAGAGAGACAGATACACAGACAGACAGAGACAGAAACATAGAGACAGGAACACAGAGACAGACAGAAAGAGACAGAGACAGACAGAGACTGGGAGAGAGACAGTTACTATCCTGGGCAACGCCGGGTATTACAGCTAGTTAAAAATAAATACCAATTTAAATAAGCTATATAAAAACGATTTTTTTTTTGTGACCTGTTCAAATATGAAAACTAAGTATAAAAAATAAAAACTTGCAAGAAAAGAGATATGTTAAGATTTCTTTAAGAATGTGTTTATACTTTCTTATGTGGATATCATCGCTCTGCCTTATGTGTAAGGGTTCCAGTTACCAAGACCCAGCTTAAGTCCTAATCTTTAGGAGATGGTAAAATTACGGTATTTTAGGGTGATTTCCCGCCGACAATGATATGGAGGTCCCCTGGCATGTTGGGTTTTCACGTGATTAATGTGGTTTCCTTTAACAATAGTCATATGGATTGTAATAGCTACATAAATCATGTATTGTAGCACCCAAGTATTCCATGGCCTTGATAAATGGACCCCACAGTGCGGTGACACATGGGCACAGTGGCTACATGTGGAAAAATAATCATTTGTACTACAATGGTTCAGATTTACATATCTCATCATTCTGTTACTTGAATTGCTTTTCTTGTATTTCAGATAAATACAAACTAAATACAGTGCCTTGCAAAAGTATTCGGCCCCCTTGAATTTTTCAACCTTTTCCCACATTTCAGGCTTGAAACATAAAGATAACAATTTTAATGTTCTGGTGAACAATCAACAACAAGTGGACACAATTTGTGAAGTTCAACGAAATTTATTGCTTATTTTAAACTTTTATAAAAAACAAATAACTGAATATTGGGACGTGCAATATTATTCATCCCCTTTACTTTCAGTGCAGCAAACTCACTCCAGAAGTTGATTGAGGATCTCTGAATGATCCAATGTTGTCCTAAATGACTGATGATGATAAATATAAGCCCCTGTGTGTAATCAAGTCTCCGTATAAATGCACCTGCTCTGTGATAGTCTCAGGGTTCTGTATAAAGCACAGATAGCATCATGAAGACCAAGGAACACAACAGGCAGGTCCGTGATACTGTTGTGGAGAAGATTAGAGCTGGATTTGGTTACAAAAAGATTTCCACAACTTTAAACATCCCAAGAAGCACTGTGCAAGCGATCATATTGAAATGGAAGAAGTATCATACCACTGCAAATCTACCAAGACCCGGCCGTCCATCCAAACTGTCATCTCACACAAGGAGAAGACTGATCAGAGATGCAGCCAAGAGGACCATGATCACTCTGGATGAACTGCAGAGATCTACAGCTGAGGTGGGAGAGTCTGTCCATAGGACAACAATCAGTCGTACACTGCACAAATCTGGCCTTTATGGAAGAGTGGCAAGAAGAAAGTCATTTCTCAAAGATATCCATAAAAATTGTCGTTTATAGTTTGCCACAGGCCACCTGGGAGACACCAAACATGTGGAAGAAGGTGCTCTGCTCAGATGAAACCAAAATCAAACTATTTGGGCACAATGCCAAACGATATGCTTGGCATAAAAGCAACACAGCTCATCAGCCTGAATACACCATCCCCACTGTTAAACATGGTGGTGGCAGCATCATGGTTTGGGCCTGATTTTCTTCAGCAGGGACAGGGAAGATGGTTAAAATTGATGGGGAGATGGATGAAGCCAAATACAGGACCATTCTTGAAGAAAACCTGTTGGAGTTTGCAAAAGACCTGAGACTGGGACGGAGATTTGTCTTTCAACAAGATAAGGATCCCAAATATAAAGCAAAATCTACAATGGAATGGTTCACAAATAACCGTATCCAGGTGTTGGAATGGCCAAGTCACAGTCCAGATCTGAACCCAATCGAGAATCTGTGGAAAGAGCTGAAAACTGCTGTTCACAAACGCCTCCATCCAACCTCACTCAGCTCCAGCTGTTTACAAAGGAAGAATGGGCAAGAATTTCAGCCTCTCCATGTGCAAAACTGATAGACACATACCCCAAGCGACTGCAGCTGTAATCACAGCAAAAGGTGACGCTACAAAGTATTAACTTAAAGTTGATCTTAAACTTTGTTCAACTTCACAATTGTGTCCCATTTGTTGTTGATTCTTCACCAGAACATTAACATTTTTTATATTTAAGTTTGAAGCCTGAAATGGGGGAAAAGGTTAAAAAACTAGAGGGGGCCGAATACTTTTACAAGGCACTGTACATACGTACAGTCGTAGCCCTCCACGGGTAAGGGGGATGCCCCAGGACTCAGTGTAGGAGTGCCGTGGGGTGCAGGGGTCACTCTCATACTCACTCAGTCAATAAGCAGACGCTGACAGCTGGGTAATCCAAATCTCGGGGTATCGCTGCCGCTTGAGGGGAGCTTGTCCGGGTCCCGTCCCCTATAGTGATGCCTGGTGATCCGTGACCTGCCTTCTGGCACTAAGCTTAACTTCAACGTAGTGGCCCAGTAATCTGAAACTTGCCGGGCCCCACTCCCCACTCTGGCTAAGTGTGGGAGCCTGCTCTCAGGGCTCACGCTTGGGATTTTCTGGACCGTTTTGGGTTGGAAAGTCCTTTCCCCCACATTGCGCTAGTGCTCCGATTCTATAGCGGGTGGGAATGGATCAGATAGGCTCCGTTCTCCT